>NC_041384.1:191762108-191791086 GCF_002162155.2 Triticum dicoccoides | reverse complement strand
CCCCATCGCCCATCCCTTCCCATTTCGTCTGCTTCTTCCTCCTCTGCTCCGCCACCGACTCCAATGGCGCCGTCGGAGAGGCTCACCGCCGTGGAGAAAGGAAAGGCCCCTCGTGAGGGGCCCGGCTTCCCGGTGCCTAAACGGGGACGCGGCCGTCCCCACCGGCTGTCCCCACAAGCTTTCCATGACTCCCGCCATGGCCCCCTGCTCTCGGGGTGGCGCCGCTGCGCGTGGCGGGGGTCGATCTAGCCGTGGTAGCCCCGTCCATGAGGGGAGATGTGTCGTGGTTGCATGGCCTCCCCGGGCATGCTTCCACTCGGTAGAGGTGCTGCCGGAGTTCTTTGTCTGGTCGGTGGATCCGGCCGGCAACTGGCTCCAGATTCCGCGCTTCTTTGCCGACGAGCTGCCGCCCCTCGTCCAGGCGGGCTCTGGCTGCTGGCGGACGGTTGCTGCAGCAGGGCTTCCTGGGTCGCGGTCGAAGTCTCCGCCGCGGGCAACATAGCTCTAGCCCGTGGTTGGCAGACATTCGCCCCCGTGCGCGGCCTGGGCAAGAGGTGCACCCTCCATTTCAATTATGACGGTGATGCGGCCCTCTACATGAGGGTGTTTGGGGAAGATGGTCGCCGCGCCGGGTGCTGCCCCGAGACGAACAACGGCGAGGAGGTGCTCGGTCTCGGCGATGGCCGCAGGGAGGGCGAGCCCGCCGGCCGCACCTCGTCTAGCTACGGTGGCTCTTCTCTTGGCGAACGCTCCAGAAGTGGAGGCTACGACCAGCCTCCACGCCGCCGCGCTCGCTTCAAAGGTGGTGGCGGGTTGTCCCGCCGCCGCGCCTCCGTGAAGCGCAAGGAGGGATCCGGCTAAGCTCGGGACGTCCCTGGAGGCCTTCCCCACGGTTCGCTGTAGCGCTGCTTTTGCTTTGTTCCTCTCTTCTTTCCTGCATCAAAACGAAACCAGTATGGGCCCGGATGGGCGTGTATCGAACTGTGATTCCTCAATCATTATGCTATGCTTGTTATTTCTGTGTTGTGTCATTTATTTTGTGCGGAGATAACTTATCCTAGCACGCTCGGGGCAGCCTCTTCATCACGAGGCACTTGTCTCCTCGTGCCCGTCTTGGCTTAGTGGTTGCTCAGGAACTGCAAAAAATTTATTGTTAGGGGGCTCGCTAGGAGACTTATCTTTCACCCGAGCCTTGACCCAGCGCTTCATATCACGGTACCCGAGGGGCACGGATTAGGAGACATGTGCCGGCTTGTGGGCTCGAATGAGGGTGCCTCGCGAGAAAGCAACAGACCGAAGGCAGAGGGAAGGACCAACACAGGAGGAAAAATCCCTAGCGAAGGCGCCTGCCTAGCCCCCTCGCAGGGTATGTGTGAGAGAGAACACAAGCAAACTGGGTTCGGAAAAGAAACGGCAAAAAGCAATGGAACCAAATCAGCAGGGAACACCAGAAGCAACTTTGATTAAGAGAAGGCGAGCCAACTACAGAAAGCAAATCAAAAGCTGCGTCCGGCACCTAGTCTAGTCTTCGGTTGTCGGTGATGAGCTAAGTGCTGCCACTAGGCGTTGGAGGGAGCCCCCGAGGTCCGATGGCGGCTCTCCAGAGACTCCGGGGCGTGTACAACCCACTCATTATTACGTGAGAGTGTCACGGGTGGCGATTCTTCACAGGCACCGGGCCTTGCTTCACAGGCACTAGGCCTTACTTCATGGATAGAACCTCCGGAGGTGCTGGATGTTCAAGGCGTTCTGTATGGGCACCCCGTCCTGCGTCTTCAGGTGCGCGGCGCCAGGCCTGGAGATATGTACGACCCTGAATGGGCCCTTCCACATGGGTGAGAGCTTGTGCAACCCTTCCCTGGAGAGGACCCGCCTCAGGACGAGGTCGCCTGCCTCGAGTGTCCTGGAGCGGATGTTGCGGCAGTGGTACCGCCGCAGCGCCTGCTGGTACCTTGCTGCCCTCAGCACAGCTTCGCGGCATCGTTCCTCCCCTAGTACGAGGTCCATCCCCCACATGGCGTCCTGCTGCATTTCATCAAACGCTAGGACCCGTGCGGAGCGATGTTTGACCTTGTGAGGGAGGACCGCCTCGGCTCCGTAGACAAGGAAGAATGGGGTCTCGCCCGTCGGCTTAGTGGCGGTGGTGCGGATGGACCACAACACGGACTGGAGCTCATCGTGCCAGCCCCTGCCGCAGGCCTCGAGCTTCTTCTTGAAGGTCCTAGTCTTGAGGCCTCTTAGGACCTCCGCGTTGGCGCGTTCAGCCTGGCCATTACTTCTGGGGTGCACCACCAAAGTGTAGCAGATCTGTGTTCCAAGGTTAGCACAATATGTTTTGAAGGGGTTACTGGTGAACTGCGAGCCGTTGTCGGTGATGATGTGGTTGGGGACCCCGAAACAACTCACGAGGCCCTTGATGAACTTGACCGCGGAACCAGCTGGGATGGTGCGGACGGCTTCCACTTCCGCCCACTTGGTGAACTTGTCGATGGAGACGTAGAGGTAGCGGTAGCCCCTAGGCGCTCGAGGGAATGGGTCCAAGATATCCAGCCCCCAGACCATGAACGGCCATGTGAGCGGTATAGTCTAGAGGCCCTGAGGTGGCTGATGGATCTGCTTGGCATGGAACTGGCAAGCTTCGCAGGACTTCACCAGCTCAGCTGCGTCGTTGAGCGTCGTGGGCCAGTAGAACCCACTACGGAACACCTTGCCGACGAGGGTCCGTGACGACGAGTGGTGTCCGCAGTCGCCGCCGTGTATGTCCATCAGCAACTCCTTCCCCTGGTCAATGGAAATGCAATGAAGCGAAACATCATACAGTCGCTTCCTGTACAAGTCACTGTCCCTAATGCAGTATGTCGTGGCTTGACGGGCGACGCGCTCTGTGTCCTCTTCCTTCTCCGGTAGCGCTCCTTGCATCAGATATTCCTTGAATTCCTTGGTCCAACATCCCTCCTGAGGCTCGAGCGCCAATAGCAAGCGGGCTCCTGAGGTTGGGCCACAAGCTGGGGGTCCCGTGGCTGGCGGTTGCGAGAGTTCTTCCCGTGGTCGCGCCGTGCTTGAAAGTGGCGGCGTCACTGACGGCTTGAAGAGCCGCTCCTCGAAGACGCCGGGCTCTTGGGGATGCCACTTGGATGCCCTCCTGGCGATGTCGTCGGCTTCCTTGTTGGTGCCGCGGGGCACATGCTGCACCTCCAGGCCTAGGAACTATTTTTCTATCTTACATACTTCTCCGAGGTACGCCTCCATGTGCTCGTTCTTTGGCTCGTACACTTCATTGGAGAAGTTGACAAGGAGCTGTGAGTCGCCCCTAACGGTGAGGCACTTTACTCCTAGAGCTGCTGCGGCCTTCAAGCCAGCTATGAGACCTTCGTATTCTGCGATGTTGTTGGAGACCTTCTCGCCTTGCTGAAAGCAGAGCTGCACAGCGTAGTAGGGCTTGTCCTGCATGGGCGAGATGAGTACTGCTCTAGCCCCCGCGCCCTGATGCGCGAAGGCACTATCAAAGTACATGACCCATCCGTCGGGCCCCTCACTTCCTAGCGAGGTAGACCGGTCCTCGCCCACTTCCAGTGCCAGGGCGTCCTCAAAATCCACGAGCGCGGCTCCCTTGATGACCCTGGTGGTGCTGAACTCCAACTGGAACGCCTGCAACTCGATGTTCCACTCAGCGACCCTTCTAGCAGTGTTGGGGCTCCTGAGCGCCCTCTCCAATGGATAGGTCGAGATGACTTTGATGGGGTGGCCCTGGAATTAGTGCCGCAACTTGCGTGAGGCCACCAGGAGCGCGAGCAGGAGCTTCTGAGGCATGGCATATCGTGCCCTCGCGTCCCGCAGCACCGTGCTGACGAAGTAAACCGGGTGCTCGATGAGGACCGGCGTGTTGGTGAGGCTCGCATCTTGTGCGAGCTGGGGTGCCTCCTGAGGTGACGTGACCCCTGGCATCTGGTCGCTTGTGGGAATCTCTGCGGCATCATCTTGCCGAGCTCGGTCTTCTGTTGCTGCCGCCACGGCTCTTGTCGTGCCTTCTTGATCTTGCGTCATCTTGGCTGGCGACGTGGCCGGGCATGGCGCTCTCTTGGCCTGGTGCTCTTCCTGAACCGCCACCAGCGCATCGCTGGCAGAGTATGGGGTGGCGGCAAGATAGAGTACTAGAGGCTCGAGATGTCGTGGCGCTACCAGCACCAGCGGGCTGGTCAGATATCTCTTGAGGTCTTAGAAGGCTCGGTCGGCCTCCGGAGTCCACTCGAACGGGCTCTTCTTCTTCATCAGCTTGAAAAAGGGTAAGGCACGCTCTCCCAGCTTGGAGATGAAGCGCCCCAATGCAGTCACCCGACCTGCCAGCTTCTGCATTTCCTTGAGGGTCTATGGCGGGCTCATGCCCTCGATGGCCTTGATCTTCTCCGGGTTTTCATCGATCCCTCTGTGTGATATGAGGAATCCCAGCAGCTTGCTGGAAGGGACGCCGAACACGCACTTTTCCGGGTTAAGCCGCAAGTTCACCTGGCACAGGCTCTCGAAGGTCTCCTCCATGTCTTGGATCAAGGTTCTCGCCTCCCGAGACTTCACCACAATGTCGTCGACGTAGGCCTCCGTGTTTCTCCCGAGATGCCGCCGTAAAGCGGTGTGTATCAGCCGCTGAAAGGTCGCGCCCGCATTGCGCAGCCAGAAGGGCATGTAGGTGTAATAGTATACCCCACACTGGGTCAGGAAGGTTATCTTCTCTACATCTTCCACCGCCATCTTGATTTGGTGGTACCCTGAGAACGCATCCAGGAAGAACAGTAGGTCGCACTCGGCGGTAGAGTCGACGATATGGTCAATGCGCGGGAGAGGGAACAGATCTTGTGGGCACGCCTTGTTGAGGTTGGTGAAATCAACGCACATTCGCTCCTTCCCGCCTTTCTTCGGCACCATGACTGGGTTCGCCAGCCATTCGGGGTACCTAACCTCACGAATGGCACCTGCCGCCTCTGGCTTGCGGGTCTCTTGGACGATGAAGGCCTGCTTCTCCGTGGACTGCCGCCTCGCTCGCTGCTTCATGGGGCGCACGTTGGGGCATACCCTCAAGTGGTGCTAAATCACCTCTCTCGGGACCCCCACCAGCTGATTGGGCTCCGATGCGAATATTTCCTTGTTCGCTCGCAAGAACTTCACCAATGCTTCCTCCTGGCTGGGGTCGAAGCTCGCGCCTATGGTGAAGGTGGCTCCTGAGGGGTCGTCCTCGTCGACAGGCACCTGCTAGGTTTATTCCTTGTCTTGGGTGAACAACTGCTTCTTCTTGGTTGGCGTGGCCTCCTTGGCCTCGGGGGTACCGGCGCCGACAGGCTTCGCCGCCGCGGCGGCCCTGAAGGCAAGTTTGAGTGCCATCATGGCCTCCTTGGTGTCCCCCTTGACGGTGAGAACACCTTTGCTTCTAGGCATCTTCATGAGGTTGTAGCTAGATGAGTTGCCACCATGAACTGGGCCAGAGTCGGGTACCCGAGGATGGCGTTGTACGGGAGGCCGATGCGGGCGATGTGGAAGTCAACCAGCTCAGTGCGGTAGTTGTCGCGTGTGCCGAAGGTGACGGGGAGTCGGATCTGCCCCAGGGAGCGGGCAGCGTCACCGCCAACTACTAAGAAAGGCTTGCTGAGGCTGAGGACGCTCGAGTGGCACATGAAGAAGGCTGAAGGCCTCCACGGAGAGCAAGTTGAGGCCGGCCCCGCCGTCGATGAGGGTCTTGGTGACGACCACATCATAGATGGTGGGTGTCCAGAGCATCGGAAGTATGCCTGACCCAGTGGTGGTGACATGGCGGTCTTCTGAGCTGAAGGTGAGATCGGCCTCAGGCGCGGCCCAGCCCGGCGGAGCCCCCGAGCGTGTGGAAGCGGCACAGATTTGGCAGATGAACGGCTTGATGTGGCGCTCTGAAGGTGGCGCCTGCGAGCTGCCTAGCAGGGCTGCGACCACGTGGTGCGTCGGTGCCGCATAGCGCGCAGTGAAGAGGTCGCAGAGCTCCTCCCAGGACGCCACCGAGGATCCTGGAAGGTTGAGCAGCCAGGCGCGCGGCTTGTCGACGAGGGCCATGGGGAGCCAGTTGGCCATGACCTTGTCATCACCCCGGCTTCAAGGACGACCTCCTCGTAAGCCAGTAGGAAAGCTGACGGGTCCGCCGCACCGTCGTAGCGCGGCGGCATCTCCGGCTTGAACTTGGGCGGCCACTGCACCCGCTGCAGGGTGGGGGCCAGGGCTCGGAGCCCCCTGGTCCTGTCGTCAACGGTGGCTGTCGGAGTCGGGGCAGGGCGCCTGCCATGTGGGCGAAGCGCGGTGTCAACGGAGTGCAGATCGACGTACGAGAAGCTACGACGCACCCCTACCTGGCGCACCAAATGTCAGATCTTGGGTTCCAGCAGACCCTAAAGGTTCGAACACTGGGGTGCGCGCGAAGGCTTTCTCCCTATCGATCCACGCCCTAGCTCTCTAAGATCTTGCGGACAAACTCGACGAACTCACAACACAGAAAGACACAAGATTTATACTGGTTCGAGCCACCATTGTGATGTAATACCCTACTCCAGTGTGGTGGTGGTGGATTGCCTCTTGGGTTGAGGATGAACAGTACAAGGGGAAGAACAGCCTCCCGAGGTGGAAGTGTTCTCATGCTTGGTGTGCTTGTGTGGGTGAGATGATGTTTGATCTCCTCTCGACTTGTGATGGTTTCGATCCTCTGTTCTCACTCGTCCCCGTTGTCACGCGTCTCTCTACTTGTGATGGCTAGTTCTACTTATATAGGCCCTGGTCCTCTCCCCAAATATTGAGTAGGAAGGGAGCCAACAATGGCCAATTCGAAAGGGGACAACTAGTACAAGCTATCCTGACAAAAGGTGGTCTTCGCCTGCAAAAGGCTCTGGTGATGACACCATCTTGGGCTCCATGGTGACCTCTGCCTTGCCGTCCTTCTGGTCTTGGTATTGTTGCACCGATATGGAAACCTTTGCTTGATACCTCGGTACTCCGCGCCTGCGCTTGCCCCCTTAGAACCAAAGAGGAAACAAGGACGCTGCGCGCGCTGATATGTCTCTGTCGTATCTACAATTTTTGATTGTTCCATGCCCATATTCTACAACTTTCATATACTTTTGGCAACTTTTTATACTATTTTTGGGACTAACATATTGATCCAGTGCCACCGGGGGCCATCATCATCACCAC
This sequence comes from Triticum dicoccoides, assembly GCF_002162155.2. Lineage (NCBI taxonomy): Eukaryota > Viridiplantae > Streptophyta > Magnoliopsida > Poales > Poaceae > Triticum > Triticum dicoccoides. The sequence continues at coordinate 191,783,892 of NC_041384.1, read as the reverse complement.
GATCTACACCAACACCTCCGCCATCTTCACCGACATCTCCATCACCTTCCCCCCTCTATCTATAGCAGTCCACTCTCCTGCAACCCGTTGTACCCTCTACTTGAACATGGTGCTTTATGCTTTATATTATTATCCAATGATGTGTTGCCATCCTATGATGTCTGATTAGATTTTTGTTGTCCTGTCGGTGGTTGATGAATTGCTATGATTGATTTAATTTGCTTGTGGTTATATTGCTGTCCTTTGGTGCCCATCATATGATTGTGCGTGTGGATCACACCCTAGGGTTAGTTGTATGTTGATAGGACTATGTATTGGAGGGCAAGAGTGACAGAAGCTTCAACCTAGCATAGAAATTGATGCATACGGGATTGAAGGGGGACCAATATATCTTAATGCTATGGTTGGGTTTTACCTTAATGAACATTAGTAGTTGTGGATGCTTGCTAATAGTTCCAATCATAAGTGCATAGAATTCCAAGTCAGGGATGACATGCTAGCAGTGGTCTCTCCCACATAATACTAGCTATCGGTCTAGTAAAGTAGTCAATTGCTTAGGGGCAATTTCGAAACTCCTACCACCACTTTTCCACACTCGCTATATTTACTTTATTGTTTCTTTATCTAAACAGCCCCTACTTTTTATTTACGTACTCTTCATTATCTTGCAAACCTATCCAACAACACCTACAAAGTACTTCTAGTTTCATACTTGTTCTAGGTAAGGCGAACGTCAAGCGTGCGTAGAGTTGTATAGGTGGTCGATAGAACTTAAGGGAATATTTGTTCTACCTTTAGCTCCTCGTTGGGTTCGACACTCTTACTTATCGAAAACTGTTGCGATCCCCTATACTTGTGAGTTATCAAGACCTTTTTCTGGCGCCGTTGCCGGGGAGCAATAGCGTGGGGTGAATATTCTCGTGTGTGCTTGTTTGCTTTATCACTAAGTAATTTTTTTTGCTGTTCTTAGTTGTTTTCTATCTTTAGTTATGGGTAGGAGACGCAAAATACCAAAAAAGTAGTTGTACCTACTGAACCAATGGTTGAAGAACCACCCAAAATCTATCACACTGCTGAAGCTTACTACTTGGATCATCTTCGATCCCTTTGTGGTCGTGCTGAAACCCCAACTAGCTTAGTTGACGGCAAATCTTTAGATGAGCATGCTTGTTATGTGCGACACCGTATATCTGAAAAAGGGAAAACTTTACTAGATCAAATTCATCGTTTGCAATGCTATGCTTGGAATTTATGTGAAATATATGATTATACTTGTTGTTCTGAAGACCCTAAGAAACACCTTCCCTACCAATGTTTGTTTAGTGATAATGGAATCGTATCATCTTATGCTAAGGGTGTTTATAGTTACTATGATGTTCAACAAATTGAAGAATTTGTTGCTTTTAAGGGTGCTTATGAAATTGCTTCTTTGATTGAAAAGTATGATGCTACTCTTTACAAATCTAAAATTTTTACCATACTTAAATATTGCTTTGATAATTATGCTTCTAATGCTTATGTTAAACCTTATATTGGGAACTACTCCGCTGTCCAAGAAGAGACTAATATTTTGCAGGAGTCCATGGAAGAAGAAATTGATGAACCTGTGAGCTCATTGGATGAAAAAGATGAGGAAGAGAGCGAATAACAAAAGGAGGAAGAGTGGATTGATCACCCGTGCCCACCTTCTAATGAGAGTAACTCTTCAACTCATACATTGTTTAATTCCCCTTCGTGCTTACCGAAGAATGATTGCTATGATGATTGTTATGATCCCGTTGATTCTTTTGAAATATCCCTTTTTGATGATGCTTGCTATGCTTGTGGACAAGATGCCAATATGAATTATGCTTATGGAGATGAACTTGCTATAGTTCCTTATGTTAAACATGAAATTGTTGCTATTGCACCCACACATGATAGTCCTATTGTCTTTTTGAATTCTCCCGACTACACTATATCGGAGAAGTTTGCACTTATTAAGGATTATATTGATGGATTGCCTTTTACCGTTGCACACGATGATTTTGATGAATATAATATGCATGTGCTTGCTGCCCCTACTTGCAATTATTATGAGAGAGGAACTATATCTCCACCTCTCTATGTTTCCAATACGATAAAATTGCAAGAAACTGTTTACACTATGCATTGGCCTTTACTATGTGTGCATGAATTGTTCTTTTATGACATGCCGATGCATAGGAAGAGAGTTAGACTTCGTTGTTGCATGATACATGTTACTTTTTGCTCACTACTAAATTACAAATCATTGTTAATTAAAATTGGCTTTGATATACCTTGGGATCCGGGTGGATCCATTACTTGAGCACTATATGCCTAGCTTAATGGCTTTAAAGAAAGCGCTGCCAGGGAGACAACCCGGAAGTTTTAGAGAGTCATTTATTTCTGTTGTGTGCTTTTATAAAGTTTAAATATAAAAATAATGTGCCAAGGTTTGCCTTTAGGATGTTTACATTTGCTTGATGGTTTGTACGGTGCAGGACAGAAACTTTGGCTGTAGTGCACGATTTTACATTTTTAGCTGGAACGTCAAATTGTTCTGATTCTTTTTGCACTGTCTTCCTATAGAAATTTTTTATTTTTCCTAATTTTGGTAGAATTTTTGAATTAAATGTAGTATGGTGAATGTTCAGATTATTACAGACTGTTCTGTTTTAGACAGATTATGTTTTTGATGCATAGTTTGCTTGTTTTGATGAAACTATCGATTCATATCAGTGGATTAAGCCATGGAAAAGATATACTACAGTAGACACAATGAAAAAACAAAATATGAATTGGTTTGCAACAATACTTAGAGTAGTGATTTGCTTTATTATACTAACGAATCTTACCGAGTTTTCTGTTAAAGTTTTGTGTGGATGAAGTGTTCGATGATCGAGAAGGTGTCGATGTGAGAAGAAGGAAGAGAGGCAAGAGCTCAAGCTTGGGGATTCCCGAGCCACCCCAAGTAAATATTCAAGGAGACTCAAGCATCTAAGCTTGGGGATGCCCCGGAAGGCATCCCCTCTTTCTTCAACAAATATCGGTAAGTTTTCAGATTCGTTTCGTTCATGCGATATGTGCAATCTTGGAGCGTATTTTGCATTTAGTTTTCATTTTTATTTTATGCAGCATGCTGATATGAGATAGTCCTTGGTTGATTTATAGAATGCTCTTTGCACTTCACTTATATCTTTTGAGTATGGCTTTATAGAATGCTTCATGTGCTTCACTTATATCATTTGAAGTTTGGATTGCCTGTTTCCCTTTACTTAAACAACCGCCATTTGTAGAATGCTCTTTTGCTTCACTTAGATTTGTTAGAGTGTGGGCATATCTTTTGTAGAAAGAATTAAACTCTCTTGCTTCACTTATATCTATTTAGAGAGATGACAGGAATTGGTCATTCACATGGTTAGTCATAAAATCCTACATAAAACTTGTAGATCACTGAATATGATATGTTTGATTCCTTGCAATAGTTTTGCGATATAAAGATGGTGATATTAGGGTCATGCTAGTGGGTGGTTGTGAATTGTAGAAATACTTGTGTTGAGGTTTGTGATTCCCGTAGCATGCACATATGGTGAACCGTTATGTAACGAAGTTGGAGCATGAGGTATTTATTGATTGTCTTCCTTATGAGTGGCGGTCGAGGACGAGCGATGGTCTTTTCCTACCAATCTATCCCCCTAGGAGCATGCGCGTAGTACTTTGTTTCGATGACTAATAGATTTTTGCAATAAGTATGTGAGTTCTTTATGACTAATGTTGAGTCCATGGATTATACGCACTCTCACCCTTCCACCATTGCTAGCCTCTCTAGTACCACGCAACTTTCTCCGGTACCATAAACCCACCATATACCTTCCTCAAAACACCCACCATACCTACCTATCATGGCATTTCCATAGCCATTCCGAGATATATTGCCATGCAACTTCCATCATCATCTTATACATGACTTGAGCATTCATTGTCATATTGCTTTGCATGATCGTAAGATAGCTAGCATGATGTTTTCATGGCTTGTCCGTTTTTTTATGTCATTGCTATGCTAGATCATTGCACATCTTGTTACACCGCCAGAGGCATTCATATAGAGTCATATCTTTGTTCTAGATATCGAGTTGTAATATTGAGTTGTAAGTAAATAAAAGTGTGATGATCATCATTATTAGAACATTGTCCCATGTGAGGTTATCAAAATAAAAGTGGCCAAAGAAGCCTTCAAAAAAAGAGAGAGGCCAAAGAAGCCTACAAAAAAAGAAAAAAAGAAAAAAAGAAAAAAAAGAAAAAAATGAGAGAAAAAGAGAGAAGGGGCAATGTTACTATCCTTTTACCACACTTGTGCATCAAAGTAGGACCATGTTATTCATATAGAGAGTCTCTTGAGTTATCACTTTCATATACTAGTGGGAATTTTCATTATAGAACTTGGCTTGTATATTCCAACGATGGGCTTCTTCAAATGCCCTAGGTCTTCATGAGCAAGCAGGTTGGATGCACACCCACTTAGTTTCAGTTTGAGCTTTCGTATACTTATAGCTCTAGTGCATCCGTTGCATGGCAATCCCTACTCACTCACATTGGTATCTATTGATGGGCATCTCCATAGCCCGTTGATACGCCTAGTTGATGTGAGACTATCTTCTTTTTTTTGTCTTTTCCACAACCACTATTCTATTCCATCTATAGTGCTATGTCCATGGCTCACGCTCATGTATTGCGTGAAAGTTGAAAAGGTTTGAGAACGTCAAAAGTATGAAACAATTGCTTGGCTTGTCATCGGGGTTGTGCATGATGTGAGTATTTTGTGTGAAGAAGATGGAGCATAGCCAGACTATATGATTTTGTAGGGATAACTTTCTTTGGCCTTGTTATTTTGAAAAGACATGATTGCTTTATTAGTGGGCTTGAAGTATTATTGTTTTTATGTCCAATGATAGACTATTGCTTTGAATCACTCGTCTCTTAATATTCATGCCATGATTAGATATGTGATAAGGATTATTCTAGGTAGCATTCCACATCAAAAATTATCTTTTTTATCATTTACCTACTCGAGGACGAGCAGGAATTAAGCTTGGGGATGTTGATACGTCTCCGTCATATCTATATTTTTTGATTGTTCCATGCCAATATTCTACAACTTTCATATACTTTTGGCAACTTTTTATACTATTTTTGAAACTAACATATTGATCCAGTGCCACCGGGGGCCATCATCATCACCGCGATCTACACCAACACCTATGCCATCTTCAGCAACATCTCCATCACCTTCCCCCTCTATCTACAGCGGTCCACTCTCCCGCAACCCGCTGTACCCTCTACTTGAACATGGTGCTTTATGCTTTATATTATTATCCAATGATGTATTGCCATGCTATGATTTCTGAGTAGATTTTCGTTGTCCTATCGGTGGTTGATGAATTGCTATGATTGATTTAATTTGCTTGTGGTTATGTTGCTGTCCTTTGATGCCCATCATATTGTTGACACCAGATTTTGGCACGACCAAGAACTTAATTAAGATGACTTCAAATGGAGAGTGCTCAAAGGAAGAAAGTTGCATATCGTCAAAAAGAGAAACTTTCATGTTTGGGCCGTCGCCATCCGATCTCATCTCGAAGGCCGAAGTTGTGTTCGAAATACCGAGGTTTGGTATTCAGAACAGTATTCGGCTGATTACGCCCTCAAGAGTGCCTCGTATGGGAAAATGATCAACACGAATTGTCTTCATCTCGTCGAAACGATCGATTTCTATATAAAAATCATCCCAATCTGAGTTCGTATGCAAAAGTTAGAGCTATCGGAGTGCAGCCCTGTCATGAGGCGTGATGTTGCCCGCCCCACCAGACCTATGTCTGATGGGTAGCGCGAGCAAACAGGTGTTTTGCGCGATCGTTTTGGCCCATAAGATAGCCTCAGATCAAAAAACATTCAACATGAAACTTGTTCGTCTCCTCGAAACGGTCAAGATTTCTTTAGGACTCGTTTCCATCCGAGGTTGTTTACCACCACAAAAAAGACCCCCAAGGTGCAGCCAGTTTAAACCGAACAGTTTTGGAAAGTTCGAACAAAACCAATCCGAATTGGACTAGGGTTTTGGACGTGAATTGAAGCCTTTTCCTTGCACGGGAAGTCCAGCCGCCTCTTGTATACCTAAGGGGTGACAATCGATTGAACAACACACAATCGATCAAATCATCTACCACTTTTTATCTTTTATCTTTTCTCCTTAACCCTAGTTCTTCTTCTTCCTCGTTCTTCGTCTGTTCTCCTTGTTGCAGGGCGGAGAACCTTGAGGCCCTAGGGGTGATCAGGTCGACCTAGGGCAGCCCATAGCTGCCACGTGCCCTGACGGGGTCCCTCCCGGGCGTGTGGGGTTTTGGGTCGACAAAAGCACCCGCCGGATTGCTTGCGGATCGCGCTTCCGGACGGGTCTCCTTCGACGTGAGCTGCGGTGCATCACCCTCGGCGTTGGAGGTACACAGTGATGTGTTCGTGTGCGAACACATATGATTGCGTGCGTGGATCACACCCTAGGGTTAGTTGTATGTTGATAGGACTATGTATTGGAGGGCAAGAGTGACAGAAGCTTCATCCCAGCATAGAAATTGATGCATACGGGATTGAAGGGGGACCAATATATCTTAATGCTATGGTTGGGTTTTACCTTAATGAACATTAGTAGTTGTGAATGCTTGCTAATAGTTCCAATCATAAGTGCATAGAATTCCAAGTCAGGGATGACATGCTAGCAGTGGTCTCTCCCACATAATACTAGCTATCGGTCTAGTAAATTAGTCAATTGCTTAGGGGCAATTTTGCAACTCCTACCACCACTTTTCCACACTCACTATATTTACTTTATTGTTTCTTTATCTAAACAGCCCCTGCTTGTTATTTACGTACTCTTTATTATCTTGCAAACCTGTCCAACAACACCTGCAAAGTACTTCTAGTTTCATACTTGTTCTAGGTAAAGTGAACGTCAAGCGTGCGTAGAGTTGTATCTGTGGTCGATAGAACTTGAGGGAATATTTGTTCTACGTTTAGCTCCTCGTTGGGTTCGACACTCTTACTGATCGAAAACTGTTGCGATCCCCTATACTTGTGGGTTATCACGTGCTAGCGCCCGCCCCTCGTGAGCCTGCCTGGCGAGGCCGCTCTTGAGGAGGTCTTGCGTCATCCGCCCCGCGAGGCTTGGCCCCTCGCGAGGGTCTTGAATGTCTTGTCGATAAATGATCGGCCGTATGAACCTGCCAGCCCAGCCATGTCGTGGGTCGCATGTAGGCAAGTCTGGGGACCCCCGTTCCTAGAACAGCGACAGAAGACGATGACGTGGAGCCCCGGCCACCGAACATAGGGGGACAGAAGAAGTCCCCCCAAGTGAAAACGGTAAACATGATATACGCTACCCACATCCCCAAGAGGGAATGCAAGCGCACACTCAGGGACATCTACGCGATGGAGCGAGTCGCCCCAAAGTTCAACCCATGGTCTTCCTGTGATCACTTTTGATCGCAGGGACCATCCGACCAGTATCCGTCATGGCGGTTCAGCCGCACTGGTCCTCGACCCAATCATTGATGGATTTCACCTCACGCGAGTCCTCATGGATGGTGGTAGTTGATACGTCCATTTTGCGTCATGCTTTTATATCGATATTTATTACATTATGTGCTGTTATTTCACATTAAGTCACAATACTTATGACTATTCTCTCTTATTTTACAAGGTTTACATAAGGAGGGAGAATGCCGGCAGCTGGAATTCTGGGCTGGAAAAGGAGCAAATATTAGAGACCTATTCTGCACAACTCCAAAAGTCCCGAAACTCCACGGAATACCTTATAATAAACAATGAAAAATCCTCGCCAAAGATGAAGACCAGGGGGCCCACACCCTTTCCACAAGGGTGGGGGCGCCCCCCTAGGGCGCGCCCCCTACCTCGTGGGCCCCCTGGTGGCTCTCCGATGACCATCTTCTGCTATATGAAGTCTTTCATCGGAAAAAAAACCAGAAGCAACCTTTCGGGAGGAAACTCCGCCGCCACGAGGCGGAACCTTGGAGGAACCAATCTAGGGCTCCGGCAGAGCTGTTCTGCCGGGGAAACTTCCCTCCCGGAGGGGGAAATCATCGCCATCGTCATCACCAACGCTCCTCTCATCGGGAGAGGGCAATCTCCATCAACATCTTCATCAGCACCATCTCATCTCAAAACCCTAGTTCATCTTCCGACACTTGCCTTTAGGCGACGTGCTAAACTCATTAAAAACACTCACCTTAGCGGGGGACTCACAACCGAATTATATCTGGTTCAAACTCGAGGCTGATGACGGAGAATTTCTCTTCCCACCCCGACCACTTAATAGCCACTGTCGAAGACTTTACTGACATGCTCGATTACGGCTTCGACGACATCGACGGTATGGATGATGATGTCGGAGAAGAAGAGGCCCAAAACCCGCCATTTACCGGACGCTGGACGGCCACTTCCTCGTATGACGTATACATGGTGGATGCACCAAAAGAGAATAGCGGCGATGATAAGGAAGATCGAGTTGAGGATAAACCTCCCAAGATACAGCCAAAGCGCCGGCGTCAGCGGCGCCGCTCTAAGTCATGCCACACCAAAGACAGCAACACCGGCACAGGAGAAGATAACACTCCGTACGGTGTCGAAGACAATGAAGACCCCGGTGAGGCAACTTCCTAACAAGATGAACGGGAAGACGGGCAAGTTAGCCCTGATGAATAGGCCACACACGAAGACTCAGAGGACAGTAATTACCTTCCGCTCTTCGAGGATGAGGCGAGCCTCAGCACGGAGGATTTTATCGTGCCTGAGGAACCTCTCGAGCAGGAGCGCTTCAAGCGCCAGCTGATAGCCACTACAAGGAGCCTGAAAAAGAAATAGCAGCAGCTTCAAGCTGATCATGATCTTCTCAATGATAGATGGACTGATGTCCTGGCAGCCGAGGAATATGCCTCAAGCACCCAGTCAAAACTTACCCAAAGCGCAAATTGCTACCTCAGTTCGATGACGAGGTGTTAGAGCCCGTACCATCATCGCGCAATGCGGCTCACCGACCAACATGTGGTCGGGATAAAGCGACAACTCAAGCCGAACACCAGCCTGCCGTACCTCACCGTAAAGGCAGAGATAAAACAACTCGGGGATACAATATGACCTACGGCAAGACTTGGATAGTAGAGCAGGTCAGAACAGATCGATCTATGGATCACAGGGACGTGCCCCGACACGTGATAATGACTATCTAGCCGGACGCAATAGTCATTGTCACGCCCATGCCGAGAACCGCAGACGGACTCCATCCGAGCTACGTCGTGACATGGTCCAATATGGAGGCGCTGCTCACCCACTTTGCTTCACCGACGAAGTAATGGAGCATGAATTCCCAGAAGGGTTTAAACCCGTAAACATCGAATCATACGATGGGACAACAGACCCCGCGGTGATGATCTCCATGCCATCAAATACCTCCCACTAAAACTCAAAGGACCAGCCCGACACTGGTTGAACAATCTGCCTGAAAACTCCATCGCCAGCTGGGAAGACTTGGAAGAGGCCTTCCTTGACAACTTCCGAGGTATGTATGTTCGACCTCCGAATGCTAGTGACTTAAGTCACATAATTCAATAGACCAGAGAGTCAGCCAGGAAACTCTGGACTAGGTTCTTAACTAAAAAGAACTAGACCGTCGACTGTCCGGATGCCGAAGCCTTGGCGGCCTTTAAACGCAGCATCCAGGATGAATGGCTCGCCCGACACCTCAGCCAAGAGAAGCCGAAGTCCATGGCAGCCCTTACGGCATTTATGACCTACTTTTGCGCGGGCGAAGATAGCTGGCTAGCCCGTAGCAATAATAGTGCAAGCGAACCTAGCACCGCGGAAGCCAAAAATAGCAACAGCAAGCCCCGACGCAATAGACACAAGCGTCGAAACAACGGTGATAATACCGACGACACGACGGTCAATGCCGGATTCAGCGGCTCCAAGTGCGGCCAGCGGAAGAAGCTGTTCAAAAGGAACAATTCGGTCCCATCCAGCTTGGAATGCATACTCGACCGCCCATGCCAGATACACGACACTCTTGACAAACCAGCCAATCACACCAACAAACTGTTGGGTAGTTAAACAGGCCGGCAAGCTAAATGCCGAGAACAAGGAGAAGGGGTCGTAAACCAAAGATGTCGGATCTGGGGTTCCAGCAGACCCTAAAGGTTCGAACATTGGGGTGCACGCGAAGGATTTCTCCCTATCGATCCACGCCCTAGCTCTCTAAGATCTTGCGGAAAAACTTGACGAACTCACAACACAGAAAGACACAATATTTATACTAGTTCAGGCCACCGTTGTGGTGTAATACCCTACTCTAGTGTGGTGGTGGTGTATTACCTCTTGGGCTGAGGATGAACAGTACAAGGGTAAGAACAGCCTCCCGAGGTGGAAATGTTCTTGTGCTTGGTGTGCTTGTGTGGGTGAGATGATCTTGGATCTTCTCTCGACTTGTGATGGTGTCGATCCTCTATTCTCACTCGTGCCCGTTCTCACCCGTCTCTCTACTTGTGATGGCTAGTTCTACTTATATAGGCCCTGGTCCTCTCCCCAAATATTGAGCTGGAAGGGAGCAACCAATTCGAAAGGGGATAGCTAGGACAAGCTATCCTAAAAAAAGGTGGTCTTCACCTGCAAAAGGCTCTGGTGATGACACGGTCTTGGGCTCCATGGTGACCTCTGCCTAGCCGTCCTTTTGGTCTTGATCTTGTTGCACCAATATGGAAACCTTTGCTTGATGCCTCGGTACTCCGCGCCTGCGCTTGCCCCCTTATCACCAAAGAGGAAACAAGGATGCTGCGTGCGCTGGCGCCCGCCTGGCGTCGATCATCATGGCTCACATCACGAGGACCTCGCGAGGTTTTCCTTGCCTTGATCTCTCCGCCCCTCGTGAGCCTGCCTGGCGAGGCCGCTGAGGGAGTCCTGGATTAGGGGGTGTTCGGATAGCCGAACTATACCTTTAGCCGGACTCCAGGACTATGAAGATACAAGATTGAAGACTTCATCCCGTGTCCGGAAGGGACTTTCCTTGGCGTGGAAGGCAAGCTTGGCAATACGGATATGTAGATATCCTACCATTGTAACCGACTCTATGTAACCCTAACCCTATCCGGTGTCTATATAAACCAGAGGGTTTTAGTCCGTAGGACAACATACACATCAACAACCATATCATAGGCTAGCTTCTAGGGTTTAGCCTCCTTGATCTCGTGGTAGATCTACTCTTGTACTACCCATATCATCAATATTAATCAAGCAGGACGTAGGGTTTTACCTCCATTGAGAGGGCCTGAACCTGGGTAAAACTTCGTGTCCCTTGCCTCCTGTTACCATCTGGCCTAGACGCACAGTTCGGGACCCCCTACCCGAGATCCGCCGGTTTTGACACCGACATTGGTGCTTTCATTGAGAGTTCCTCTGTGTCGTCGCCGTCAGGCTCGATGGCTCCTACGATCATCGATAGCGATGCAGTCCAGGGTGAGACCTTCCTCCCCGGACAGATCTTCTTCTTCGGCAGCTTCACATTGTGGGCCAATTCGCTTGGCCATCTGGAGCAGATCGAAAGCTACGCCCCTGGCTATCAGGTCAGATTTGGAAGTTTAAACTACACGGCTGACATCCGCGTAGACTTGATCTTCGACGGATTCGAGCCACTGCCGAGCGCGCCGCTCTGTCACGACGAGCATGATTTAGCTCTGCCGCCGAACAGTGCCCTGGAGGCCGCACCCGCGTCGGCTCCGATCCCTAATTCGGAGCCAACTGCGCCGATCAAGGATGGGCAGTTGGACGCCGCCTCGGGGGCTGCGACCCTAACGGCTATTGAGCCGAACACCAGCCCCACACTCCGCGAGACTCATGATTCCAAGGAGTCGGACTCCTCTCCGGACTCCGAACCAATCGCGCCTCTGCTAATCGAATCTGATTGGGCGCCGATCATGGAGTTTACTGCCGCGGACATCTTTCAGCACTCTCCCTTTGGCGATATTATAAAATCACTAAAGTCCCTCTCTTTATCAGGAGAGCCTTGGCCGGACTACGGTCAGCGAGATTGGGATGCGGACGATGAAGAAATTCAAAGCCCACCCACCACCCACTTTGTAGCCACTGATGACGATTTAACCGACATGCTCGACTTCGACTCTGAAGACATTGACGGTATGGACGCCGATGAAGGAGATGATGAGGAACTAGCGCCTATTGGGCCCTGGAACGCCACCTCGTCATATGACGTATACATGGTGGATGCACCAAAAGATGACGACAAGGAGCGGAAGGACGCACCGAAGGCTTGTTCCCTCGAAAAGCAGTCAAAGCTGCGACGCAAGTGCTGCCCCAAATCCCGCCTCGACAGGAATAGCGATCACATAGACCCAGCGCTGGAGCAGGGCGAACCGCTGTCGGACAACGGCAATCCGAATAATCAAACCGAACAAACAAATCCTATCAAGGATAATGGTCCGGACGACATAACGCCAGACAGACACCCGGAGCAGCAGACTGCCCGTAAACGGCTTGTTGCCACCGCGAGGAGCCTGAAAAAGCAGAAGCAAAGGCTCAAGGCCGCGCAGGACACACTCCAATTCAGATGGAGTAAAATACTCAGCACAGCAGCAAGGTACGGCGACAATCGCCCCTCCAAGACCTACCCAAAGCGGAAGCTGCTACCCGAATTCGATGAGGAGGCCTCAGAACCTCCACAACCAAATATCAAAGCAGCCACCTGGTCGGATAGACGACCCCTCTACCAACACAGAGCGGCATACAACGCCACTCACAATACAATACACGACCCATGTGAGGGCTCGCACCCAAAGGACGGCGCAACCAGATCCATCTATGGACCACACAAGCGCGCCCCAGCATACAATGCAACACAACAAACATCCGAACAACGCGGTACACCCAGCTACAGGGGTGCCGCACACCCCCTATGTTTCACCGATGAGGTGCTGGACCACGAATTCCCAGCGGGATTCAAGCCTGTAAACATAGAGGCATACGACAGAACAACATACCCTGGGGTCTGGATTGCGGACTACATCCTTCATATCCATATGGCTCGAGGAGATGACCTCCACGCCATCAAGTACCTACCCCTCAAGCTCAAGGGGCCAGCTCGTCACTGGCTCAAAGGCCTCCCCGAAAGCTCCATTGGAAGTTGGGAAGAGCTCGAAGACGCCTTTCGTGCAAATTTTCAAGGGACCTATGTCCAACCTCTGGATGCGGACGATTTGAGTCATATAACTCAACAGCCCAGAGAGTCAGCCCTAAAGCTTTGGAACAGGTTTCTCACTAAAAAGAACCAGATTGTCGACTGTTCGGACACCGAAGCCTTGGCAGCTTTCAAGCATAGCGTCTGTGACGAATGGCTCGCCAGACACCTCGGCGAAAATAATCCGAGAACGATGGCCGCATTAACAAACCTCATGACCCGCTTTTGCGCGGGTGAGGACAGCTGGCTAGCCAGATGCAGCACCAGCGACCCCAGTACATCTGAAGTTAGAGATGGAAACGGGAAATCACGGCGCAACACCAATAACAAACGCCGAATTAAAGAAGACAACACGAAGGGCACGACAGTAAATGCCGGATTCAAAAGCTCTCGGCCAGGTCAAAAGCCGCCCACTAAAGGCACCAGGGATGAACTGTCCAGCCTTAACAAAATTCTGGACCAAGTATGTCAGATCCATAGTACCCCTGGTAAACCTGCTAATAATACCCACAGAGAATGTTGGGTCTTCAAGCAGTCCGGCAAGCTCGACGCCGTACATAATGGGGAGGATACACCAAGTGAAGACGAGGACGAGCCTCCCAAGCAAGAAACGGCAAACAAAGGAAATTTCCACTAGAAGTCAAAACAGTAAACGTGTTACACATAATCAAGGGAAAGAACAATGCGGCACGCCCAGGAAAGTATACCCAAGTGCCTATCACCACGAAGTCCAGCCACTGGTCATCTCAACCGATCACTTTCGACCATCGCGATTACTCAGCAGGTATCCGACATGCAGGATGGACTGCCCTGGTATTAGACCCAGTAATTGGCGGATATCACTTCACAAGGGTCTTGATGGACGGCAGCAGTAGCCTAAACCTAATATATCAGGATACAATCCGCGGGATGGGGCTAGACCCAACACAAATCCACCATAGCAATACTACCTTTAAAGGAGTAACGCCAGGCCCAGGGGCTCATTGTACGGGCTCCCTCCTACTACAAGTTATATTCGGCTCCCCCGATAACTTCCGTCGCGAGCATTTAACTTTCCACATTGCTCCGTTTCAAAGTGGCTATCAAGCATTGCTCGGACGTGAAGCTTTCGCTCTCTTTAACGCAATACCACACTACGCCTCCCTCACACTCAAGATGCCCGGTCCATGTGGCATCATTATAGTGCACAGAAATATCAAGCGATCTCTGCGCGCTGAAGAGAGTGAGGCTGCCTTGGCCGCCGCACACTAAAGGCGCCCGGACAAGAAAAAGCATCCAATAGGTCGTCAAGAGCTCAGATACAACTAATCAAGTCCGGCGCCGCTATTTATACGGAAATAAGTGGTCACACCCCTATTTGTCAATACAAGGGGCTCAACACGCACAGACAAGTGGCAATTTCTTATCATCTTGAATTATACATGGTTTCTTTAATAACTATCCTTTTGCACGACAACTTTTTCACTTAACTTCCTCTCTTTTACAGACGATCATCGTGCTACACCCGTCCAGGATACGGCACAACGGAGACACAGGCGCAGACGTGCAGCAGGGACCCGCTCCAAGGATTCTTTTTAGATTAAGACCCTGCGTAAACCTTTTTTACTATCTCTTGTTGATACACATCCACCGTTGAGAAGGATGCTGACGTCTTGGCATGTGGCCACACCAGAACAATGCACGTACCTGGACACAAGGGGCTTCTTACAAAGGCCATTATTTAGGCCCGGTTTTTACCACAAAGACCGAATACCTTAGGGAGTGTTTGGCGTCGCGAGTTTGGCCCTATATGCATCAGCTCCGAATCATTGTCTTTGGTCAAATGTTGGGTTTGCCCGGCTCCTGTGTTTTGGTGCCTTACGTTCCGCTTTACCGGCTAAGGTAGCACCTGGAGAACTACTGCGATTGTGCCCTGGTTCATCCGGAAGAGCACCTCAGTAGAGAAAGCCGAAAACTGATTGTCATGATATAGCGTGAGACAGGTCAACCACTCGATGACATGTGCAAATGTTAGAATTCCTCCGCCTTAACGAAGGGCCATTTTCCGGCCAGGCATGTACGCACCCCAGAACTAGGAGAGTGCGGAGCCACCAGGGGCTATCTAGTAGCCCCACTATCAAACTCCTATGGCTAAGTGAAAGTGCTAAAGCATTATAGTCCGATTGCCTCGCTCGCTCCGATATCACCTCCTTAATAGGACCAAGACGTTGGGTTAAGTTTGAACGCGTAATTTTGCGAGCACCTCCGCCTTATATGTGCGGGGGCTGAAGCCGACGACTGCAATATTTCAGGTTATACACATGTATACATAAACGGCCGCCCATGAGGCATCATATTAATTTCAGGCAAAAGTATAAAAATAGCTTTATAAAAATTTATAAAAGCATTTCGCTTACAATGAGATTACATATCACTCAAACATAATATTTTTTGAGCACTGGGTCTCTATCAAACGGGCACCCTCAAGAACTTCTTCAAAGTAGTGCTCAGCAGCCTTTCGACCTATAGCCGAATCCCGCACTGCAACATTGGTAGCATCCATCTCCGCCCAGTATGCCTTAACACGGGCAAAGGCCATCCGTGTGCCCTCTATGCATGCCAACCTCTTCATCGCATTAATGCGCGGCACCACGTCAAGGAACTGCTGCACCAAGCTGAAATAGCTGTTCGGTTTTGACCTTTCCGGCCATAGCTGATCCACAACGGACCTCATGGAGAGTCCGAACAACCTATTTAGTTCGGCCCATTCGGCTAATTGGTCAGTCAATGAAAGTGGACGCTCGGGAGTATGGAATTTTCTCCAGAACAGCTGGTCTACTCCATGGTTCGTCTGACCCTGGAAGTACTTGGCCGCATCGGCAGCACTCGCCGCCAAATCCATATACACATCCTCCGAGCTCCACAGCCGATCCAGAGGGGCATACCGTGGATCTCCGAACTTCCTCCGCAACATAGGATCTCCCAGCTACAATATCCCCGGCTTCCCGCAGCTCCTCCTTCTTTGCCCTCATAGCAGAGCGAAGGTCCTTTCTCGTCGCAGTAGCCTTCTCAAGGTCCGATGCCTTCGCCTGGTTTTCCTTTTCAGGAACCTGGCAACGGTCGGCGGCGGCTTTTAATTCTATGGCCATCTTGGTCATCTTGTCTCGGCTCTCGCCATGTGCGGCCTTCTCGGCTTGCAATTCTTCGGCCGCCTTCAAAGCAGCCGCATTACCCAACCTCGCTTGTTCCTTGGCTCGGGCAAGTTCTGCCCGCAAGGCTTCGACAGTGGCAGCTCCATCTGCAGTCACAACATATTAAAGATACTAACATCATGCTGCTCTTCCTATGTGACGTTTACCAGATAATGACACTTACCCTGTGCCTCGTCAAGCCTTTTTTTAACAAGCTCGATGTTGGCGTCTGCCGCATCCAACTGTCGTTCTAAATGGGCAAATTCGCTAGTCCGGCTAGCCACCGGAGCTTCCATCTCCTGCATATAGAGACAGTATGGTTATTACCTGGGAATATGATCCTCTGTTCGTCATCGTTTCCGATGACAACCAGAGTCTCAGGGGCTACTATCTACACAGGGCACACCTAGCATGTGCAGGACTATCATACATTCTTTTACGTACCTCAAAGCCTGTTAGTAGACTCATAAAAGCTTCATGCAATCCACTTTCGGCGGACGATATTCTCTCCATCACCGTATTCATCAACACAGGGTGTTCATTTGAGATGGCCGCTCGCCCCACCAACTCCCTCAGAACATCCGATCACACACTAGACGGTGTCGGTCTCTTTTATCTGCTCTCTTCGGGAGCCGGACACTGGGAGCTTCGGGGGTCAATGGGATTATCTTCTGGCCTCATCGGACTCGGAGAGGCCCTCCGCGACGACACTTCAGGGTCACCCGCTTCCGGAGCGGAGGAGTCCGGAGGAGGCGTTTCGCTCTCCATCATCTCTGATAGAAGATCCCCCGAAGACGAGCTCATTTGAGAGGGGCTAAGGCCCGAACTGCAAAAATATATGCGGTGGTTATCTTCTCAGAAGAAAAAGATGGCATATCTGTACTATTAAAGTATTTCGGGTCACTTACGACTCGCGGGAGAATTGATCCAACCGCGGACTTTGTGCGGCAACGGCGCCCCCAAGGTAGGACCCTCTGTGGGAGACTTCTTCTCCCGTTTGGAAGTTTCGGCTTCCGAATCCCCGGGCGCAGTCCTTTTCCTCTTCTGGTCGTCTTCCTTCATGGAGACACTCGCTCCCTCAGCTAGAATGGGCAGCGTTGGGGGCCTGCGTCCGCCCGCATTGCCCTCCACAGTATCTGCCATTAAGGGCTCCGGGCAAGGCGCGGTCCGGAGAATCTTTTCCAATACCGGATTTTCCAAACCCTCAGGGAGGGGGGCCGAACACCGAATCAACTTCGCCTTTGTTAGCCAGTCCTGGTCAAAAAGCAAACTCTCAGAAATAACTTCGTAACAAAGGAGAGATAGTATGTTCGGACAGAAGATGCCTTACCTGTTCGGCGGCACGGTTACTACTCAGGCCCACGTCCTCGGTGATTTCCGGACACTCCATCTGAGGTCCGAAGAATGACTTGTACATCTCCTCGTGCGTCAGGACGAGAAAATCTTGAATGACACGTGGTCCCTCGGGATTGAACTCCCATAGGCGAAGGGGCCGGCATTTGCAAGGCTGAACTTGACGAACCAGCATAACTTGTATTACCGCAACCAAACTGAAATCTCCATTGAAGAGATCTCGAATGCGGCTTTGTAGTATAGGCACGTCCTTGGCTGGACCCCAGCTCAGACCCCTACTGATCCATGACATCAGTTGTGGTGGATGGCCCGAGCGGAAAGCAGGGGCAGCCGCCCACTTGGCGCTTCTAGGAGCCGTGATGTAGAATCACTCCTGTTGCCACAATTCAGACACCTCTAGGATGGTACCTTTGGGCCACGGAGCTCCCGTCATCTTGCGTATTGAGGCACCTCCACACGCCGCATGTTGTCCCTCGATCATCTTCGGCTTCACATCAAAGGTCTTGAGTCATAGGCCAAAGTGAGGGGTAACCCGGAGGAAGGCCTCGCATACGGCAATAAATATCGTGATATGAAGAAAGGAGTCCGGAGCTAGATCATGGAAGTCTAGCCCGTAATAAAACATCAAACCCCTGATGAAAGGATCCAGAGCAAGGCCTAGACCTCGGAGGAAGTGGGAGACGAACACGACGTTCTCGTTGGGTTCGAGGGTAGGGACGGCCTGCACTCGAGGAGGCAGCCGATGCGAAATTTCGGCGGTCAGATATCTGGCCTCCCTCAGCTTTTTGATGTCTTATTCCTTGACGGAGGAAGGCACCCATCGGCCTTGAAGGCTATATCCGGACATGACTGGAGGTTCGGAGCACCTGACTTGAACTTCGAGCGTTTGAGCTTGAGGTGGGGGAAGGATTCGATTGAGCACGGGAGGGAAAAATAAAAGCCTTGTCCCCTTTATAAAGAGGGTGAATATCAAGCGTCCTCTCCGTGTCCGCTTGGACTTGCCTATAATCTAGGAGTCCTAGAAGCGGTTGGGTTACCCACGCCCGTATTGATGAGAATCCCGGAATAAGGGGACACGATCTCTGCTTTAACAAGACGTGCCAAGGAAACCGCCTCGCATGACGCGCTGAGGTGGGATAATGAAACGACTCGGATAAAGGCTTGGCCGTGGTGTGACACACTACGGAATACGTCAGCAGATTAGATTGGTGTAAATATTATTCTCTCTATGGCAATATGTGGAAACTTATTTTGCAGAGCTAGACACTATCTTCATGTTCAAAATCTTCTACGAAGTACTTGGAGGAGGAACCCGCCTTGCAATGCCGAAGACAATCTGCGTGTCGGACTCGTCGTCATTGAAGCCTGGTTCAGGGGCTACTGAGGGAGTCCTGGATTAGGGGGTGTTCGGATAGCTGGACTATACCTTCAGCCGGGCTCCAGGACTATGAAGATACAAGATTGAAGACTTCGTCCCGTGTCCGGAAGGGACTTTCCTTGGCGTGGAAGGCAAGCTTGGCGATACGGATATGTAGATCTCCTTCCATTGTAACCGACGCTATGTAACCATAACCCTATACGGTGTCTATATAAACCGGAGGGTTTTAGTCCGTAGGACAACATACACATCAACAACCATACCATAGGCTAGCTTCTAGGGTTTAGCCTCCTCGATCTCGTGGTAGATCTACTATTGTACTACCCATATCATCAATATTAATCAAGCAGGATGTAGGGTTTTACTTCCATCGAGAGGGCCTGAACCTGGGTAAAACTTCGAGTTCCTTACCTCCTGTTACCATCCGGCCTAGACGCACAGTTCGGGACCCCCTACCCGAGATCCGCCGGTTTTGACACCGACAGCCACTCTTGAGGAGGTCTTGCGTCGTCCGCCCCACGAGGCTTGGCCCCTCGCGAGGGTCTTGAATGTATTGTCGATGAATGATGGGCCGTACGAACCTGCCAGCCCAGCCACGCCGTGGGCCGCAGGCAGGAAAGTCTGGGGACCCCTGTTCCCAGATCACTGACAGTAGCCCCCGGGCCCAAGGCGCGCTCAGGCTTGGCTCCGAGGCGAAGCCAAAGGGTCAAGCTCAGAGCACCGCAGGCCCCAAAAGCATGCGGCCTCGGTTGACGCGTCGCGGTTGATTGGACATGGGCGTCTCTGCTTCCCACACTGCCTCGGCAACTGCCCGACTTGACAAGTCCCTGCGGCATGCAAGGAAAACCATCATTACATGTGATCATCGGGGTGCTGGTTGGCCTTCTTCTGCTATAAATGGGGAGGGGGGGGGCAGAGCCCCCATCGCCCATCCCTTCCCATTTCGTCTGCTTCTTCCTCCTCTGCTCCGCCACCGACTCCAATGGCGCCGTCGGAGAGGCTCACCGCCGTGGAGAAAGGAAAGGCCCCTCGTGAGGGGCCCGGCTTCCCGGTGCCTAAACGCGAACGCGGCCATCCCCACCGGCCGTCCCCACAAGCTTTCCATGACTCCCGCCATGGCCCCCTGCTCTCGGGGTGGCGCCGCTGCGCGTGGCGGGGGTCGATCTAGCCGTGGTAGCCCCGTCCATGAGGGGAGATGTGCCGTGGTTGCATGGCCTCCCCGGGCATGCTTCCACTCGGTAGAGGTGCTGCCGGAGTTCGTTGTCTGGTCGGTGGATCCGGCCGGCAACTGGCTCCAAATTCCGCGCTTCTTTGCCGACGAGCTGCCGCCCCTCGTCCAGGCGGGCTCTGGCTGCTGGCGGACGGTTGCTGCAGCAGGGCTTCCTGGGTCGCGGTCGAAGTCTCCGCCGCGGGCAACATAGCTCTAGCCCGTGGTTGGCAGACATTCGCCCCCGTGCGCGGCCTGGGCAAGAGGTGCACCCTCCATTTCAATTATGACGGTGATGCGGCCCTCTACATGAGGGTGTTTGGGGAAGATGGTCGTCGCGCCGGGTGCTGCCCCGAGACGAACAACGGCGAGGAGGTGCTCGGTCTCGGCGATGGCCGCAGGGAGGGCGAGCCCGCCGGGCGCACCTCGTCTAGCTACGGTGGCTCTTCTCTTGGCGAACGCTCCAGAAGTGGAGGCTACGACCAGCCTCCATGCCGCCGCGCTCGCTTCAAAGGTGGTGGCGGGTTGTCCCGCCGCCGCGCCTCCGTGAAGCGCAAGGAGGGATCCGGCTAAGCTCGGGACGTCCCTGGAGGCCTTCCCCACGGTTCGCTGTAGCGCTGCTTTTGCTTTGTTCCTCTCTTCTTTCCTGCATCAAAACGAAACCAGTATGGGCCCGGATGGGCGTGTATCGAACTGTGATTCCTCAATCATTATGCTATGCTTGTTATTTCTGTGTTGTGTCATTTATTTTGTGCGGAGATAACTTATCCTAGCACGCTCGGGGCAGCCTCTTCATCACGAGGCACTTGTCTCCTCGTGCCCGTCTTGGCTTAGTGGTTGCTCAGGAACTGCAAAAAATTTATTGTTAGGGGGCTCGCTAGGAGACTTATCTTTCACCCGAGCCTTGACCCAGCGCTTCATATCACGGTACCCGAGGGGCACGGATTAGGAGACATGTGCCGGCTTGTGGGCTCGAATGAGGGTGCCTCGCGAGAAAGCAACAGACCGAAGGCAGAGGGAAGGACCAACACAGGAGGAAAAATCCCTAGCGAAGGCGCCTGCCTAGCCCCCTCGCAGGGTATGTGTGAGAGAGAACACAAGCAAACTGGGTTCGGAAAAGAAACGGCAAAAAGCAATGGAACCAAATCAGCAGGGAACACCAGAAGCAACTTTGATTAAGAGAAGGCGAGCCAACTACAGAAAGCAAATCAAAAGCTGCGTCCGGCACCTAGTCTAGTCTTCGGTTGTCGGTGATGAGCTAAGTGCTGCCACTAGGCGTTGGAGGGAGCCCCCGAGGTCCGATGGCGGCTCTCCAGAGACTCCGGGGCGTGTACAACCCACTCATTATTACGTGAGAGTGTCACGGG
>NC_041384.1:191760826-191761569 GCF_002162155.2 Triticum dicoccoides | reverse complement strand
GGCGATTCTTCACAGGCACCGGGCCTTGCTTCACAGGCACTAGGCCTTACTTCATGGATAGAACCTCCGGAGGTGCTGGATGTTCAAGGCGTTCTGTATGGGCACCCCGTCCTGCGTCTTCAGGTGCGCGGCGCCAGGCCTGGAGATATGTACGACCCTGAATGGGCCCTTCCACATGGGTGAGAGCTTGTGCAACCCTTCCCTGGAGAGGACCCGCCTCAGGACGAGGTCGCCTGCCTCGAGTGTCCTGGAGCGGATGTTGCGGCAGTGGTACCGCCGCAGCGCCTGCTGGTACCTTGCTGCCCTCAGCACAGCTTCGCGGCATCGTTCCTCCCCTAGTACGAGGTCCATCCCCCACATGGCGTCCTGCTGCATTTCATCAAACGCTAGGACCCGTGCGGAGCGATGTTTGACCTTGTGAGGGAGGACCGCCTCGGCTCCGTAGACAAGGAAGAATGGGGTCTCGCCCGTCGGCTTAGTGGCGGTGGTGCGGATGGACCACAACACGGACTGGAGCTCATCGTGCCAGCCCCTGCCGCAGGCCTCGAGCTTCTTCTTGAAGGTCCTAGTCTTGAGGCCTCTTAGGACCTCCGCGTTGGCGCGTTCAGCCTGGCCATTACTTCTGGGGTGCACCACCAAAGTGTAGCAGATCTGTGTTCCAAGGTTAGCACAATATGTTTTGAAGGGGTTACTGGTGAACTGCGAGCCGTTGTCGGTGATGATGTGGTTGGGGACCCCGAAAC
>NC_041384.1:191644350-191760776 GCF_002162155.2 Triticum dicoccoides | reverse complement strand
ACTCACGAGGCCCTTGATGAACTTGACCGCGGAACCAGCTGGGATGGTGCGGACGGCTTCCACTTCCGCCCACTTGGTGAACTTGTCGATGGAGACGTAGAGGTAGCGGTAGCCCCTAGGCGCTCGAGGGAATGGGTCCAAGATATCCAGCCCCCAGACCATGAACGGCCATGTGAGCGGTATAGTCTAGAGGCCCTGAGGTGGCTGATGGATCTGCTTGGCATGGAACTGGCAAGCTTCGCAGGACTTCACCAGCTCAGCTGCGTCGTTGAGCGTCGTGGGCCAGTAGAACCCACTACGGAACACCTTGCCGACGAGGGTCCGTGACGACGAGTGGTGTCCGCAGTCGCCGCCGTGTATGTCCATCAGCAACTCCTTCCCCTGGTCAATGGAAATGCAATGAAGCGAAACATCATACAGTCGCTTCCTGTACAAGTCACTGTCCCTAATGCAGTATGTCGTGGCTTGACGGGCGACGCGCTCTGTGTCCTCTTCCTTCTCCGGTAGCGCTCCTTGCATCAGATATTCCTTGAATTCCTTGGTCCAACATCCCTCCTGAGGCTCGAGCACCAATAGCAAGCGGGCTCCTGAGGTTGGGCCACAAGCTGGGGGTCCCGTGGCTGGCGGTTGCGGGAGTTCTTCCCGTGGTCGCGCCGTGCTTGAAAGTGGCGGCGTCACTGACGGCTTGAAGAGCCGCTCCTCGAAGACGCCGGGCTCTTGGGGATGCCACTTGGATGCCCTCCTGGCGATGTCGTCGGCTTCCTTGTTGGTGCCGCGGGGCACATGCTGCACCTCCAGGCCTAGGAACTATTTTTCTATCTTACATACTTCTCCGAGGTACGCCTCCATGTGCTCGTTCTTTGGCTCGTACACTTCATTGGAGAAGTTGACAAGGAGCTGTGAGTCGCCCCTAACGGTGAGGCACTTTACTCCTAGAGCTGCTGCGGCCTTCAAGCCAGCTATGAGACCTTCGTATTCTGCGATGTTGTTGGAGACCTTCTCGCCTTGCTGAAAGCAGAGCTGCACAGCGTAGTAGGGCTTGTCCTGCATGGGCGAGATGAGTACTGCTCTAGCCCCCGCGCCCTGATGCGCGAAGGCACTATCAAAGTACATGACCCATCCGTCGGGCCCCTCACTTCCTAGCGAGGTAGACCGGTCCTCGCCCACTTCCAGTGCCAGGGCGTCCGTCCATTTTGCCTCAAAATCCGCGAGCGCGGCTCCCTTGATGACCCTGGTGGTGCTGAACTCCAACTGGAACGCCTGCAACTCGATGTTCCACTCAGCGACCCTTCTAGCAGTGTTGGGGTTCCTGAGCGCCCTCTCCAATGGATAGGTCGAGATGACTTTGATGGGGTGGCCCTGGAATTAGTGCCGCAACTTGCGTGAGGCCACCAGGAGCGCGAGCAGGAGCTTCTGAGGCATGGCATATCGTGCCCTCGCATCCCGCAGCACCGTGCTGACGAAGTAAACCGGGTGCTCGATGAGGACCGGCGTGTTGGTGAGGCTCGCATCTTGTGCGAGCTGGGGTGCCTCCTGAGGTGACGTGACCCCTGGCATCTGGTCGCTTGTGGGAATCTCTGCGGCATCATCTTGCCGAGCTCGGTCTTCTGTTGTTGCCGCCACGGCTCTTGTCGCGCCTTCTTGATCTTGCGTCATCTTGGCTGGCGACGTGGCCAGGCATGGCTCTCTCTTGGCCTGGTGCTCTTCCTGAACCGCCACCAGCGCATCGCTGGCAGAGTATGGGGTGGCGGCAAGATAGAGTACTAGAGGCTCGAGATGTCGTGGCGCTACCAGCACCAGCGGGCTGGTCAGATATCTCTTGAGGTCTTAGAAGGCTCGGTCGGCCTCCGGAGTCCACTCGAACGGGCTCTTCTTCTTCATCAGCTTGAAAAAGGGTAAGGCACGCTCTCCCAGCTTGGAGATGAAGCGCCCCAATGCAGTCACCCGACCTGCCAGCTTCTGCATTTCCTTGAGGGTCTATGGCGGGCTCATGCCCTCGATGGCCTTGATCTTCTCCGGGTTTTCATCGATCCCTTTGTGTGATATGAGGAATCCCAGCAGCTTGCTGGAAGGGACGCCGAACACACACTTTTCCGGGTTAAGCCGCAAGTTCACCTGGCACAGGCTCTCGAAGGTCTCCTCCATGCCTTGGATCAAGGTTCTCGCCTCCCGAGACTTCACCACAATGTCGTCGACGTAGGCCTCCGTGTTTCTCCCGAGATGCCGCCGTAAAGCGGTGTGTATCAGCCGCTGAAAGGTCGCGCCCGCATTGCGCAGCCAGAAGGGCATGTAGGTGTAATAGTATACCCCACACTGGGTCAGGAAGGTTATCTTCTCTACATCTTCCACCGCCATCTTGATTTGGTGGTACCCTGAGAACGCATCCAGGAAGAACAGTAGGTCGCACTCGGCGGTAGAGTCGACGATATGGTCAATGCGTGGGAGAGGGAACAGATCTTGTGGGCACGCCTTGTTGAGGTTGGTGAAATCAACGCACATTCGCTCCTTCCCGCCTTTCTTCGGCACCATGACTGGGTTCGCCAGCCATTCGGGGTACCTAACCTCACGAATGGCACCTGCCGCCTCTGGCTTGCGGGTCTCTTGGACGATGAAGGCCTGCTTCTCCGTGGACTGCCGCCTCGCTCGCTGCTTCATGGGGCGCACGTTGGGGCATACCCTCAAGTGGTGCTAAATCACCTCTCTCGGGACCCCCACCAGCTGATTGGGCTCCGATGCGAATATTTCCTTGTTCGCTCGCAAGAACTTCACCAATGCTTCCTCCTGGCTGGGGTCGAAGCTCGCGCCTATGGTGAAGGTGGCTCCTGAGGGGTCGTCCTCGTCGACAGGCACCTGCTAGGTTTATTCCTTGTCTTGGGTGAACAACTGCTTCTTCTTGGTTGGCGTGGCCTCCTTGGCCTCGGGGGTACCGGCGCCGACAGGCTTCGCCGCCGCGGCGGCCCTGAAGGCAAGTTTGAGTGCCATCATGGCCTCCTTGGTGTCCCCCTTGACGGTGAGAACACCTTTGCTTCTAGGCATCTTCATGAGGTTGTAGCTAGATGAGTTGCCACCATGAACTGGGCCAGAGTCGGGTACCCGAGGATGGCGTTGTACGGGAGGCCGATGCGGGCG
Source organism: Triticum dicoccoides (assembly GCF_002162155.2). Lineage (NCBI taxonomy): Eukaryota > Viridiplantae > Streptophyta > Magnoliopsida > Poales > Poaceae > Triticum > Triticum dicoccoides. The sequence continues at coordinate 191,757,647 of NC_041384.1, read as the reverse complement.
ATGTGGAAGTCAACCAGCTCAGTGCGGTAGTTGTCGCGTGTGCCGAAGGTGACGGGGAGTCGGATCTGCCCCAGGGAGCGGGCAGCGTCACCGCCAACTACTAAGAAAGGCTTGCTGAGGCTGAGGACGCTCGAGTGGCACATGAAGAAGGCTGAAGGCCTCCACGGAGAGCAAGTTGAGGCCGGCCCCGCCGTCGATGAGGGTCTTGGTGACGACCACATCATAGATGGTGGGTGTCCAGAGCATCGGAAGTATGCCTGACCCAGTGGTGGTGACATGGCGGTCTTCTGAGCTGAAGGTGAGAACAGCCTCAGGCGCGGCCCAGCCCGGCGGAGCCCCCGAGCGTGTGGAAGCGGCACAGATTTGGCAGATGAACGGCTTGATGTGGCGCTCTGAAGGTGGCGCCTGCGAGCTACCTAGCAGGGCTGCGACCGCGTGGTGCGTCGGTGCCGCATAGCGCGCAGTGAAGAGGTCGCAGAGCTCCTCCCAGGACGCCACCGTGGATCCTGGAAGGTTGAGCAGCCAGGCGCGCGGCTTGTCGACGAGGGCCATGGGGAGCCAGTTGGCCATGACCTTGTCATCACCCCCGGCTTCAAGGACGACCTCCTCGTAAGCCAGTAGGAAAGCTGACGGGTCCGCCGCACCGTCGTAGCGCGGCGGCATCTCCGGCTTGAACTTGGGCGGCCACTGCACCCGCTGCAGGGTGGGGGCCAGGGCTCGGAGCCCCCTGGTCCTGTCGTCAACGGTGGCTGTCGGAGTCGGGGCAGGGCGCCTGCCATGTGGGCGAAGCGCGGTGTCAACGGAGTGCAGATCGACGTACAAGAAGCTACGACGCACCCCTACCTGGCGCACCAAATGTCAGATCTTGGGTTCCAGCAGACCCTAAAGGTTCGAACACTGGGGTGCGCGCGAAGGCTTTCTCCCTATCGATCCACGCCCTAGCTCTCTAAGATCTTGCGGACAAACTCGACGAACTCACAACACAGAAAGACACAAGATTTATACTGGTTCGAGCCACCATTGTGATGTAATACCCTACTCCAGTGTGGTGGTGGTGGATTGCCTCTTGGGTTGAGGATGAACAGTACAAGGGGAAGAACAGCCTCCCGAGGTGGAAGTGTTCTCATGCTTGGTGTGCTTGTGTGGGTGAGATGATGTTTGATCTCCTCTCGACTTGTGATGGTTTCGATCCTCTGTTCTCACTCGTCCCCGTTGTCACGCGTCTCTCTACTTGTGATGGCTAGTTCTACTTATATAGGCCCTGGTCCTCTCCCCAAATATTGAGTAGGAAGGGAGCCAACAATGGCCAATTCGAAAGGGGACAACTAGTACAAGCTATCCTGACAAAAGGTGGTCTTCGCCTGCAAAAGGCTCTGGTGATGACACCATCTTGGGCTCCATGGTGACCTCTGCCTTGCCGTCCTTCTGGTCTTGGTATTGTTGCACCGATATGGAAACCTTTGCTTGATACCTCGGTACTCCGCGCCTGCGCTTGCCCCCTTAGAACCAAAGAGGAAACAAGGACGCTGCGCGCGCTGATATGTCTCTGTCGTATCTACAATTTTTGATTGTTCCATGCCCATATTCTACAACTTTCATATACTTTTGGCAACTTTTTATACTATTTTTGGGACTAACATATTGATCCAGTGCCACCGGGGGCCATCATCATCACCACGATCTACACCAACACCTCCGCCATCTTCACCGACATCTCCATCACCTTCCCCCCTCTATCTATAGCAGTCCACTCTCCTGCAACCCGTTGTACCCTCTACTTGAACATGGTGCTTTATGCTTTATATTATTATCCAATGATGTGTTGCCATCCTATGATGTCTGATTAGATTTTTGTTGTCCTGTCGGTGGTTGATGAATTGCTATGATTGATTTAATTTGCTTGTGGTTATATTGCTGTCCTTTGGTGCCCATCATATGATTGTGCGTGTGGATCACACCCTAGGGTTAGTTGTATGTTGATAGGACTATGTATTGGAGGGCAAGAGTGACAGAAGCTTCAACCTAGCATAGAAATTGATGCATACGGGATTGAAGGGGGACCAATATATCTTAATGCTATGGTTGGGTTTTACCTTAATGAACATTAGTAGTTGTGGATGCTTGCTAATAGTTCCAATCATAAGTGCATAGAATTCCAAGTCAGGGATGACATGCTAGCAGTGGTCTCTCCCACATAATACTAGCTATCGGTCTAGTAAAGTAGTCAATTGCTTAGGGGCAATTTCGAAACTCCTACCACCACTTTTCCACACTCGCTATATTTACTTTATTGTTTCTTTATCTAAACAGCCCCTACTTTTTATTTACGTACTCTTCATTATCTTGCAAACCTATCCAACAACACCTACAAAGTACTTCTAGTTTCATACTTGTTCTAGGTAAGGCGAACGTCAAGCGTGCGTAGAGTTGTATAGGTGGTCGATAGAACTTAAGGGAATATTTGTTCTACCTTTAGCTCCTCGTTGGGTTCGACACTCTTACTTATCGAAAACTGTTGCGATCCCCTATACTTGTGAGTTATCAAGACCTTTTTCTGGCGCCGTTGCCGGGGAGCAATAGCGTGGGGTGAATATTCTCGTGTGTGCTTGTTTGCTTTATCACTAAGTAATTTTTTTTGCTGTTCTTAGTTGTTTTCTATCTTTAGTTATGGGTAGGAGACGCAAAATACCAAAAAAGTAGTTGTACCTACTGAACCAATGGTTGAAGAACCACCCAAAATCTATCACACTGCTGAAGCTTACTACTTGGATCATCTTCGATCCCTTTGTGGTCGTGCTGAAACCCCAACTAGCTTAGTTGACGGCAAATCTTTAGATGAGCATGCTTGTTATGTGCGACACCGTATATCTGAAAAAGGGAAAACTTTACTAGATCAAATTCATCGTTTGCAATGCTATGCTTGGAATTTATGTGAAATATATGATTATACTTGTTGTTCTGAAGACCCTAAGAAACACCTTCCCTACCAATGTTTGTTTAGTGATAATGGAATCGTATCATCTTATGCTAAGGGTGTTTATAGTTACTATGATGTTCAACAAATTGAAGAATTTGTTGCTTTTAAGGGTGCTTATGAAATTGCTTCTTTGATTGAAAAGTATGATGCTACTCTTTACAAATCTAAAATTTTTACCATACTTAAATATTGCTTTGATAATTATGCTTCTAATGCTTATGTTAAACCTTATATTGGGAACTACTCCGCTGTCCAAGAAGAGACTAATATTTTGCAGGAGTCCATGGAAGAAGAAATTGATGAACCTGTGAGCTCATTGGATGAAAAAGATGAGGAAGAGAGCGAATAACAAAAGGAGGAAGAGCGGATTGATCACCCGTGCACACCTTCTAATGAGAGTAACTCTTCAACTCATACATTGTTTAATTCCCCTTCGTGCTTACCGAAGAATGATTGCTATGATGATTGTTATGATCCCGTTGATTCTTTTGAAATATCCCTTTTTGATGATGCTTGCTATGCTTGTGGACAAGATGCCAATATGAATTATGCTTATGGAGATGAACTTGCTATAGTTCCTTATGTTAAACATGAAATTGTTGCTATTGCACCCACACATGATAGTCCTATTGTCTTTTTGAATTCTCCCGACTACACTATATCGGAGAAGTTTGCACTTATTAAGGATTATATTGATGGATTGCCTTTTACCGTTGCACACGATGATTTTGATGAATATAATATGCATGTGCTTGCTGCCCCTACTTGCAATTATTATGAGAGAGGAACTATATCTCCACCTCTCTATGTTTCCAATACGATAAAATTGCAAGAAACTGTTTACACTATGCATTGGCCTTTACTATGTGTGCATGAATTGTTCTTTTATGACATGCCGATGCATAGGAAGAGAGTTAGACTTCGTTGTTGCATGATACATGTTACTTTTTGCTCACTACTAAATTACAAATCATTGTTAATTAAAATTGGCTTTGATATACCTTGGGATCCGGGTGGATCCATTACTTGAGCACTATATGCCTAGCTTAATGGCTTTAAAGAAAGCGCTGCCAGGGAGACAACCCGGAAGTTTTAGAGAGTCATTTATTTCTGTTGTGTGCTTTTATAAAGTTTAAATATAAAAATAATGTGCCAAGGTTTGCCTTTAGGATGTTTACATTTGCTTGATGGTTTGTACGGTGCAGGACAGAAACTTTGTCTGTAGTGCACGATTTTACATTTTTAGCTGGAACGTCAAATTGTTCTGATTCTTTTTGCACTGTCTTCCTATAGAAATTTTTTATTTTTCCTAATTTTGGTAGAATTTTTGAATTACATGTAGTATGGTGAATGTTCAGATTATTACAGACTGTTCTGTTTTAGACAGATTATGTTTTTGATGCATAGTTTGCTTGTTTTGATGAAACTATCGATTCATATCAGTGGATTAAGCCATGGAAAAGATATACTACAGTAGACACAATGAAAAAACAAAATATGAATTGGTTTGCAACAATACTTAGAGTAGTGATTTGCTTTATTATACTAACGAATCTTACCGAGTTTTCTGTTAAAGTTTTGTGTGGATGAAGTGTTCGATGATCGAGAAGGTGTCGATGTGAGAAGAAGGAAGAGAGGCAAGAGCTCAAGCTTGGGGATTCCCGAGCCACCCCAAGTAAATATTCAAGGAGACTCAAGCATCTAAGCTTGGGGATGCCCCGGAAGGCATCCCCTCTTTCTTCAACAAATATCGGTAAGTTTTCAGATTCGTTTCGTTCATGCGATATGTGCAATCTTGGAGCGTATTTTGCATTTAGTTTTCATTTTTATTTTATGCAGCATGCTGATATGAGATAGTCCTTGGTTGATTTATAGAATGCTCTTTGCACTTCACTTATATCTTTTGAGTATGGCTTTATAGAATGCTTCATGTGCTTCACTTATATCATTTGAAGTTTGGATTGCCTGTTTCCCTTTACTTAAACAACCGCCATTTGTAGAATGCTCTTTTGCTTCACTTAGATTTGTTAGAGTGTGGGCATATCTTTTGTAGAAAGAATTAAACTCTCTTGCTTCACTTATATCTATTTAGAGAGATGACAGGAATTGGTCATTCACATGGTTAGTCATAAAATCCTACATAAAACTTGTAGATCACTGAATATGATATGTTTGATTCCTTGCAATAGTTTTGCGATATAAAGATGGTGATATTAGGGTCATGCTAGTGGGTGGTTGTGAATTGTAGAAATACTTGTGTTGAGGTTTGTGATTCCCGTAGCATGCACATATGGTGAACCGTTATGTAACGAAGTTGGAGCATGAGGTATTTATTGATTGTCTTCCTTATGAGTGGCGGTCGAGGACGAGCGATGGTCTTTTCCTACCAATCTATCCCCCTAGGAGCATGCGCGTAGTACTTTGTTTCGATGACTAATAGATTTTTGCAATAAGTATGTGAGTTCTTTATGACTAATGTTGAGTCCATGGATTATACGCACTCTCACCCTTCCACCATTGCTAGCCTCTCTAGTACCACGCAACTTTCTCCGGTACCATAAACCCACCATATACCTTCCTCAAAACACCCACCATACCTACCTATCATGGCATTTCCATAGCCATTCCGAGATATATTGCCATGCAACTTCCATCATCATCTTATACATGACTTGAGCATTCATTGTCATATTGCTTTGCATGATCGTAAGATAGCTAGCATGATGTTTTCATGGCTTGTCCGTTTTTTTATGTCATTGCTATGCTAGATCATTGCACATCTTGTTACACCGCCGGAGGCATTCATATAGAGTCATATCTTTGTTCTAGATATCGAGTTGTAATATTGAGTTGTAAGTAAATAAAAGTGTGATGATCATCATTATTAGAACATTGTCCCATGTGAGGTTATCAAAATAAAAGTGGCCAAAGAAGCCTTCAAAAAAAGAGAGAGGCCAAAGAAGCCTACAAAAAAAGAAAAAAAGAAAAAAAGAAAAAAAGAAAAAAATGAGAGAAAAAGAGAGAAGGGGCAATGTTACTATCCTTTTACCACACTTGTGCATCAAAGTAGGACCATGTTATTCATATAGAGAGTCTCTTGAGTTATCACTTTCATATACTAGTGGGAATTTTCATTATAGAACTTGGCTTGTATATTCCAACGATGGGCTTCTTCAAATGCCCTAGGTCTTCATGAGCAAGCAGGTTGGATGCACACCCACTTAGTTTCAGTTTGAGCTTTCGTATACTTATAGCTCTAGTGCATCCGTTGCATGGCAATCCCTACTCACTCACATTGGTATCTATTGATGGGCATCTCCATAGCCCGTTGATACGCCTAGTTGATGTGAGACTATCTTCTTTTTTTTGTCTTTTCCACAACCACTATTCTATTCCATCTATAGTGCTATGTCCATGGCTCACGCTCATGTATTGCGTGAAAGTTGAAAAGGTTTGAGAACGTCAAAAGTATGAAACAATTGCTTGGCTTGTCATCGGGGTTGTGCATGATGTGAGTATTTTGTGTGAAGAAGATGGAGCATAGCCAGACTATATGATTTTGTAGGGATAACTTTCTTTGGCCTTGTTATTTTGAAAAGACATGATTGCTTTATTAGTGGGCTTGAAGTATTATTGTTTTTATGTCAAATGATAGACTATTGCTTTGAATCACTCGTCTCTTAATATTCATGCCATGATTAGATATGTGATAAGGATTATTCTAGGTAGCATTCCACATCAAAAATTATCTTTTTTATCATTTACCTACTCGAGGACGAGCAGGAATTAAGCTTGGGGATGTTGATACGTCTCCGTCATATCTATATTTTTTGATTGTTCCATGCCAATATTCTACAACTTTCATATACTTTTGGCAACTTTTTATACTATTTTTGAAACTAACATATTGATCCAGTGCCACCGGGGGCCATCATCATCACCGCGATCTACACCAACACCTATGCCATCTTCAGCAACATCTCCATCACCTTCCCCCTCTATCTACAGCGGTCCACTCTCCCGCAACCCGCTGTACCCTCTACTTGAACATGGTGCTTTATGCTTTATATTATTATCCAATGATGTATTGCCATGCTATGATGTCTGAGTAGATTTTCGTTGTCCTATCGGTGGTTGATGAATTGCTATGATTGATTTAATTTGCTTGTGGTTATGTTGCTGTCCTTTGATGCCCATCATATTGTTGACACCGGATTTTGGCACGACCAAGAACTTAATTAAGATGACTTCAAATGGAGAGTGCTCAAAGGAAGAAAGTTCCATATCGTCAAAAAGAGAAACTTTCATGTTTGGGCCGTCGCCATCCGATCTCATCTCGAAGGCCGAAGTTGTGTTCGAAATACCGAGGTTTGGTATTCAGAACAGTATTCGGCTGATTACGCCCTCAAGAGTGCCTCGTATGGGAAAATGATCAACACGAATTGTCTTCATCTCGTCGAAACGATCGATTTCTATATAAAAATCATCCCAATCTGAGTTCGTATGCAAAAGTTAGAGCTATCGGAGTGCAGCCCTGTCATGAGGCGTGATGTTGCCCGCCCCACCAGACCTATGTCTGATGGGTAGCGCGAGCAAACAGGTGTTTTGCGCGATCGTTTTGGCCCATAAGATAGCCTCAGATCAAAAAACATTCAACATGAAACTTGTTCGTCTCGTCGAAACGGTCAAGATTTCTTTAGGACTCGTTTCCATCCGAGGTTGTTTACCACCACAAAAAAGACCCCCAAGGTGCAGCCAGTTTAAACCGAACAGTTTTGGAAAGTTCGAACAAAACCAATCCGAATTGGACTAGGGTTTTGGACGTGAATTGAAGCCTTTTCCTTGCACGGGAAGTCCAGCCGCCTCTTGTATACCTAAGGGGTGACAATCGATTGAACAACACACAATCGATCAAATCATCTACCACTTTTTATCTTTTATCTTTTCTCCTTAACCCTAGTTCTTCTTCTTCCTCGTTCTTCGTCTGTTCTCCTTGTTGCAGGGCGGAGAACCTTGAGGCCCTAGGGGTGATCAGGTCGACCTAGGGCAGCCCATAGCTGCCACGTGCCCTGACGGGGTCCCTCCCGGGCGTGTGGGGTTTTGGGTCGACAAAAGCACCCGTCGGATTGCTTGCGGATCGCGCTTCCGGACGGGTCTCCTTCGACGTGAGCTGCGGTGCATCACCCTCGGCGTTGGAGGTACACAGTGATGTGTTCGTGTGCGAACACATATGATTGCACACGTGGATCACACCCTAGGGTTAGTTGTATGTTGATAGGACTATGTATTGGAGGGCAAGAGTGACAGAAGCTTCATCCCAGCATAGAAATTGATGCATACGGGATTGAAGGGGGACCAATATATCTTAATGCTATGGTTGGGTTTTACCTTAATGAACATTAGTAGTTGTGAATGCTTGCTAATAGTTCCAATCATAAGTGCATAGAATTCCAAGTCAGGGATGACATGCTAGCAGTGGTCTCTCCCACATAATACTAGCTATCGGTCTAGTAAATTAGTCAATTGCTTAGGGGCAATTTTGCAACTCCTACCACCACTTTTCCACACTCACTATATTTACTTTATTGTTTCTTTATCTAAACAGCCCCTGCTTGTTATTTACGTACTCTTTATTATCTTGCAAACCTGTCCAACAACACCTGCAAAGTACTTCTAGTTTCATACTTGTTCTAGGTAAAGTGAACGTCAAGCGTGCGTAGAGTTGTATCTGTGGTCGATAGAACTTGAGGGAATATTTGTTCTACGTTTAGCTCCTCGTTGGGTTCGACACTCTTACTGATCGAAAACTGTTGCGATCCCCTATACTTGTGGGTTATCACGTGCTAGCGCCCGCCCCTCGTGAGCCTGCCTGGCGAGGCCGCTCTTGAGGAGGTCTTGCGTCATCCGCCCCGCGAGGCTTGGCCCCTCGCGAGGGTCTTGAATGTCTTGTCGATAAATGATCGGCCGTATGAACCTGCCAGCCCAGCCATGTCGTGGGTCGCATGTAGGCAAGTCTGGGGACCCCCGTTCCTAGAACAGCGACAGAAGACGATGACGTGGAGCCCCGGCCACCGAACATAGGGGGACAGAAGAAGTCCCCCCAAGTGAAAACGGTAAACATGATATACGCTACCCACATTCCCAAGAGGGAATGCAAGCGCACACTCAGGGACATCTACGCGATGGAGCGAGTCGCCCCAAAGTTCAACCCATGGTCTTCCTGTGATCACTTTTGATCGCAGGGACCATCCGACCAGTATCCGTCATGGCGGTTCAGCCGCACTGGTCCTCGACCCAATCATTGATGGATTTCACCTCACGCGAGTCCTCATGGATGGTGGTAGTTGATACGTCCATTTTGCGTCATGCTTTTATATCGATATTTATTACATTATGTGCTGCTATTTCACATTAAGTCACAATACTTATGACTATTCTCTCTTATTTTACAAGGTTTACATAAGGAGGGAGAATGCCGGCAGCTGAAATTCTGGGCTGGAAAAGGAGCAAATATTAGAGACCTATTCTGCACAACTCCAAAAGTCCCGAAACTCCACGGAATACCTTATAATAAACAATGAAAAATCCTCGCCAAAGATGAAGACCAGGGGGCCCACACCCTTTCCACAAGGGTGGGGGCGCCCCCCTAGGGCGCGCCCCCTACCTCGTGGGCCCCCTGGTGGCTCTCCGATGACCATCTTCTGCTATATGAAGTCTTTCATCGGAAAAAAAACCAGAAGCAACCTTTCGGGAGGAAACTCCGCCGCCACGAGGTGGAACCTTGGAGGAACCAATCTAGGGCTCCGGCAGAGCTGTTCTGCCGGGGAAACTTCCCTCCCGGAGGGGGAAATCATCGCCATCGTCATCACCAACGCTCCTCTCATCAGGAGAGGGCAATCTCCATCAACATCTTCATCAGCACCATCTCATCTCAAAACCCTAGTTCATCTTCCGACACTTGCCTTTAGGCGACGTGCTAAACTCATTAAAAACACTCACCTTAGCGGGGGACTCACAACCGAATTATATCTGGTTCAAACTCGAGGCTGATGACGGAGAATTTCTCTTCCCACCCCGACCACTTAATAGCCACTGTCGAAGACTTTACTGACATGCTCGATTACGGCTTCGACGACATCGACGATATGGATGATGATGTCGGAGAAGAAGAGGCCCAAAACGCGCCGTTTACCGGACGCTGGACGGCCACTTCCTCGTATGACGTATACATGGTGGATGCACCAAAAGAGAATAGCGGCGATGATAAGGAAGATCGAGTTGAGGATAAACCTCCCAAGATACAGCCAAAGCGCCGGCGTCAGCAGCGCCGCTCTAAGTCATGCCACACCAAAGACAGCAACACCGGCACAGGAGAAGATAACACTCCGTACGGTGTCGAAGACAATGAAGACCCCGGTGAGGCAACTTCCTAACAAGATGAACGGGAAGACGGGCAAGTTAGCCCTGATGAATAGGCCACACACGAAGACTCAGAGGACAGTAATTACCTTCCGCTCTTCGAGGATGAGGCGAGCCTCAGCACGGAGGATTTTATCGTGCCTGAGGAACCTCTCGAGCAGGAGCGCTTCAAGCGCCAGCTGATAGCCACTACAAGGAGCCTGAAAAAGAAATAGCAGCAGCTTCAAGCTGATCATGATCTTCTCAATGATAGATGGACTGATGTCCTGGCAGCCGAGGAATATGCCTCAAGCACCCAGTCAAAACTTACCCAAAGCGCAAATTGCTACCTCAGTTCGATGACGAGGTGTTAGAGCCCGTACCATCATCGCGCAATGCGGCTCACCGACCAACATGTGGTCGGGATAAAGCGACAACTCAAGCCGAACACCAGCCTGCCGTACCTCACCGTAAAGGCAGAGATAAAACAACTCGGGGATACAATATGACCTACGGCAAGACTTGGATAGTAGAGCAGGTCAGAACAGATCGATCTATGGATCACAGGGACGTGCCCCGACACGTGATAATGACTATCTAGCCGGACGCAATAGTCATTGTCACGCCCATGCCGAGAACCGCAGACGGACTCCATGCGAGCTACGTCGTGACATGGTCCAATATGGAGGCGCTGCTCACCCACTTTGCTTCACCGACGAAGTAATGGAGCATGAATTCCCAGAAGGGTTTAAACCCGTAAACATCGAATCATACGATGGGACAACAGACCCCGCGGTGATGATCTCCATGCCATCAAATACCTCCCACTAAAACTCAAAGGACCAGCCCGACACTGGTTGAACAATCTGCCTGAAAACTCCATCGCCAGCTGGGAAGACTTGGAAGAGGCCTTCCTTGAAAACTTCCGAGGTATGTATGTTCGACCTCCGAATGCTAGTGACTTAAGTCACATAATTCAATAGCCCAGAGAGTCAGCCAGGAAACTCTGGACTAGGTTCTTAACTAAAAAGAACCAGACCGTCGACTGTCCGGATGCCGAAGCCTTGGCGGCCTTTAAACGCAGCATCCAGGATGAATGGCTCGCCCGACACCTCAGCCAAGAGAAGCCGAAGTCCATGGCAGCCCTTACGGCATTTATGACCTACTTTTGCGCGGGCGAAGATAGCTGGCTAGCCCGTAGCAATAACAGTGCAAGTGAACCTAGCACCGCGGAAGCCAAAAATAGCAACAGCAAGCCCCGACGCAATAGACACAAGCGTCGAAACAACGGTGATAATACCGACGACACGACGGTCAATGCCGGATTCAGCGGCTCCAAGTGCGGCCAGCGGAAGAAGCTGTTCAAAAGGAACAATTCGGTCCCATCCAGCTTGGAATGCATACTCGACCGCCCATGCCAGATACACGACACTCTTGACAAACCAGCCAATCACACCAACAAACTGTTGGGTAGTTAAACAGGCCGGCAAGCTAAATGCCGAGAACAAGGAGAAGGGGTCGTAAACCAAAGATGTTGGATCTGGGGTTCCAGCAGACCCTAAAGGTTCGAACATTGGGGTGCACGCGAAGGATTTCTCCCTATCGATCCACGCCCTAGCTCTCTAAGATCTTGCGGAAAAACTTGACGAACTCACAACACAGAAAGACACAATATTTATACTGGTTCAGGCCACCGTTGTGGTGTAATACCCTACTCTAGTGTGGTGGTGGTGTATTACCTCTTGGGCTGAGGATGAACAGTACAAGGGTAAGAACAGCCTCCCGAGGTGGAAATGTTCTTGTGCTTGGTGTGCTTGTGTGGGTGAGATGATCTTGGATCTGCTCTCGACTTGTGATGGTGTCGATCCTCTATTCTCACTCGTGCCCGTTCTCACCCGTCTCTCTACTTGTGATGGCTAGTTCTACTTATATAGGCCCTGGTCCTCTCCCCAAATATTGAGCTGGAAGGGAGCAACCAATTCGAAAGGGGACAGCTAGGACAAGCTATCCTAAAAAAAGGTGGTCTTCACCTGCAAAAGGCTCTGGTGATGACACGGTCTTGGGCTCCATGGTGACCTCTGCCTAGCCGTCCTTTTGGTCTTGATCTTGTTGCACCAATATGGAAACCTTTGCTTGATGCCTCGGTACTCCGCACCTGCGCTTGCCCCCTTATCACCAAAGAGGAAACAAGGATGCTGCGCGCGCTGGCGCCCGCCTGGCGTCGATCATCATGGCTCACATCACGAGGACCTCGCGAGGTTTTCCTTGCCTTGATCTCTCCGCCCCTCATGAGCCTGCCTGGCGAGGCCGCTGAGGGAGTCCTGGATTAGGGGGTGTTCGGATAGCCGAACTATACCTTTAGCCGGACTCCAGGACTATGAAGATACAAGATTGAAGACTTCATCCCGTGTCCGGAAGGGACTTTCCTTGGCGTGGAAGGCAAGCTTGGCAATACGGATATGTAGATATCCTACCATTGTAACCGACTCTATGTAACGCTAACCCTATCCGGTGTCTATATAAACCAGAGGGTTTTAGTCCGTAGGACAACATACACATCAACAACCATATCATAGGCTAGCTTCTAGGGTTTAGCCTCCTTGATCTCGTGGTAGATCTACTCTTGTACTACCCATATCATCAATATTAATCAAGCAGGACGTAGGGTTTTACCTCCATTGAGAGGGCCTGAACCTGGGTAAAACTTCGTGTCCCTTGCCTCCTGTTACCATCTGGCCTAGACGCACAGTTCGGGACCCCCTACCCGAGATCCGCCGGTTTTGACACCGACATTGGTGCTTTCATTGAGAGTTCCTCTGTGTCGTCGCCGTCAGGCTCGATGGCTCCTACGATCATCGATAGCGATGCAGTCCAGGGTGAGACCTTCCTCCCCGGACAAATCTTCTTCTTCGGCAGCTTCACATTGTGGGCCAATTCGCTTGGCCATCTGGAGCAGATCGAAAGCTACGCCCCTGGCTATCAGGTCAGATTTGGAAGTTTAAACTACACGGCTGACATCCGCGTAGACTTGATCTTCGACGGATTCGAGCCACTGCCGAGCGCGCTGCTCTGTCACGACGAGCATGATTTAGCTCTGCCGCCGAACAGTGCCCTGGAGGCCGCACCCGCGTCGGCTCTGATCCCTAATTCGGAGCCAACTGCGCCGATCAAGGATGGGCAGTTGGACGCCGCCTCGGGGGCTGCGACCCTAACGGCTATTGAGCCGAACACCAGCCCCACACTCCGCGAGACTCATGATTCCAAGGAGTCGGACTCCTCTCCGGACTCCGAACCAATCGCGCCTCTGCTAATCGAATCTGATTGGGCGCCGATCATGGAGTTTACTGCCGCGGACATCTTTCAGCACTCTCCCTTTGGCGATATTATAAAATCACTAAAGTCCCTCTCTTTATCAGGAGAGCCTTGGCCGGACTACGGTCAGCGAGATTGGGATGCGGACGATGAAGAAATTCAAAGCCCACCCACCACCCACTTTGTAGCCACTGATGACGATTTAACCGACATGCTCGACTTCGACTCTGAAGACATTGATGGTATGGACGCCGATGAAGGAGATGATGAGGAACTAGCGCCTATTGGGCCCTGGAACGCCACCTCGTCATATGACGTATACATGGTGGATGCACCAAAAGATGACGACAAGGAGCGGAAGGACGCACCGACCAGTAGAGCAAAGAGTTGCTCCTCAACCTACTGAACCTATTGAAAATGAAATTCCTTATGAGTATCTTTCGGGTATGATAGAAAAACTGCTAGCTAATCCTTTTACAGGAGATGGAACAAAGCATCCTGATGAACGCCTAATATATGTGGATGAAGTTTGTGGATTATTTAAGTTTGCAGGTATACCCGATGATGTTGCTAAGAAAAAGGTCTTCCCTTTGTCTTTGAAGGGAGACGCATTGACATGGTATAGGCTATGTGATGATACGAGATCATGGAACTATAGAAGATTGAAATTGGAATTTCATCAAAAGTATTACCCTATGCATCTTGTTCATCCTGATCGCAATTATATATATAATTTTTGTCCTCGCGAAGGAGAAAGTATCTCTCAAGCTTGGGAAGGCTTAAATCAATGTTATATTCATTCCCCAATCATGAGCTCCCAAGAGAAACAATTCTTCAAAAAAATTATGCTCGGCTTTCTGAAAATAATCGCACCATGCTCGATACTTCTCGTGATGGCTCTTTTATGATGAAGACTATTGGATTTAGATGGGATTTACTGGATAGAATTAAAAGCAACTCTGAAGATTGGGATCTCGACAAAGGTAAGGAGTCAGGTATGACACCTAAGTTTGATTGTGTTAAATCATTTATGGACACCGATACTTTTCGTAAGTTTAGCACTAAATATGGACTTGATTCTGAGATAGTAGCTTCTTTCTGTGAATCTTTTGCTACTTATGTTGATCTCCCTAAGGAGAAGTGGTTTATCCTCCCATAGAAGTAAAAGTAGCTGCACCTATTAAAGTTGAAGAAAAGACTGTCACTTATAATGATCCTATTGTTCCTACTTGTTATGTTGAGAAACCACCTTTCCCTGTTAGGATAAAGGATCATGCTAAAGTTCAACTGTGGTTCGTAAAAGCAATATTAAACCATATACACCTCCTGAGCAAGTTAAAGTTGAACCTAATATAGCTATTGTTAAAGATCTCGTGTCTGATAATATTGATGGGCATGTTATTCAGTTATGCGGTGAAACTGCTAGAATTGCTAAACCTTGTGCTGAAGATAAAAATAGACCTGTGGTAGGCATGCCTGCTATTTCTGTTAAAATAGGAGATCATTGTTATAATGGCTTATGTGATATGGGTGCTAGTGCTAGTGCAATACCTATTGACTTATACAAAGAAATTATGCATGACATTGCACCTGTTGAGTTAGAAGAAATTGATGTTACTATTAAACTGGCTAATAGAGATACTATTTCACCAATGGGAATTGCTAGAGATGTTGAAGTCTTCTGTGGGAAAACTAAATATCCTGCTGATTTTCTTGTTCTTGGTTCCCCACAAGATAGCTTTTGTCCCATTATATTTGGCAGACCCTTCTTAAATACTTTTAATGCTACCATAGATTGCACAAGGGATGTTGTTACTGTCGGCTTAGATGATATGACTCATCAGTTTAATTTCTTCTATTGCCGTACCTCCTAGTGATCCTTTAGAACAATATTTGTTAGACCATGAGAATGATATGTTTATGAATGAAAGAAGGGAAGTAGATGAAGTATTCTTTAAACAGGAACCTAATCTAAAACACAATTTGCCTGTTGAAATCCTAGGGGATCCCCCTCCACCTAAGGGTGATCCCGTGTTTGAGCTTAAACCGTTGCCTGATAATCTTAAATATGCTTATCTTGATGAAAAGAAGATATATCCTGTTATTATTAGTGCTAACCTTTCAGAGCATGAAGAAGAAAGATTATTGAAAACTATGAAGAAGCACCGTTCTTCTATTGGATATACTCTTGATGATCTTAAGGGCATTAGTCCCACTCTATGTCAACATAAAATAAATTTGGAAGCAAATACCAAACCAGTTCGTGATCCTCAACGACGTCTGAATCCTAAAATGAAAGAAGTGGTAAGAAAAGAAATAATAAAGCTTCTAGAGGCAGGTATAATTTATCCCGTTGCTGATAGTCAGTGGGTAAGTCATGTTCATTGTGTCCCTAAGAAGGGAGGTATTACTGTTGTGCAATCTATTGTTATTCTGGTTTCTCTCAAATACCTGTGTTGGGTAAAGATCAATCAAAGACTACTTTTACATGCCCTTTTGGTACTTTTGCTTATAGACGTATACCTTTTGGTTTATGTAATGCACCTGCTACCTTTCAAAGATGCATGGTGGCTATATTCTCTGACTTTTGTGAAAAGATTTGTGAGGTTTTCATGGATGACTTTTCCGTCTATGGATCTTCTTTTGATGATTGCTTGAGCAATCTTGATCGAGTTTTGCAAAGATGTGAAGAAACTAATCTTGTATTGAATTGGGAAAAGTGCCACTTTATGGTTAATGAGGGTATTGTCTTGGGGCATAAAGTTTCTGAAAGAGGTATTGAAGTTGATAAAGCTAAGGTTGATGCTATTGAAAAGATGCCATGTCC
Organism: Triticum dicoccoides; assembly: GCF_002162155.2. Lineage (NCBI taxonomy): Eukaryota > Viridiplantae > Streptophyta > Magnoliopsida > Poales > Poaceae > Triticum > Triticum dicoccoides. The sequence continues at coordinate 191,741,133 of NC_041384.1, read as the reverse complement.
CAAGGACATCAAAGGTATAAGAAGTTTCCTTGGTCACGCCGGATTTTATAGGAGGTTCATTAAGGACTTCTCAAAAATTTCTCGGCCTCTGACTAATTTATTACAAAAACATATACCATTTGTCTTTGATGATGATTGTGTAGAAGCATTTGAAATACTTAAGAAAGCATTAGTCTCTGCACCTGTTGTTCAGCCACCTGATTGGAATTTACCCTTTGAAATTATGTGTGATGCTAGCGATTATGCTGTAGGTGCTGTTCTAGGGCAAAGAGTTGATAAGAAATTAAATGTTATCCATTATGCTAGTAAGACTCTAGAAATGCTCAAAGAAATTATGCTACTACTGAAAAAGAACTTTTAGCAGTTGTATTTGCTTGTGATAAGTTCAGACCTTATATTGTTGATTCTAAAGTAACTATCCACACTGATCATGCTGCTATTAAATATCTTATGGAGAAGAAAGATGCTAAACCTAGACTTATTAGATGGGTTCTCTTGCTACAAGAATTTGATTTGCATGTTGTTGATAGAAAAGGAGCTGAGAACCCCGTTGCAGACAACTTATCTAGGTTAGAGAATGTTCTTGATGACCCACTACCTATTGATGATAGCTTTCCTGATGAACAATTAAATGTCATAAGTACTTCTCGTAGTACCCCTTGTTATGTTGGTTATGCTAATTACATAGTTGCTAAATTTATACCACCTAGCTTCACATACCAACAAAAGAAAAAGTTCTTCTATGATTTGAGACATTACTTTTGGGATGACCCACATCTTTATAAAGAAGGAGTAGGTGGTGTTATTAGACGTTGTGTACCTGAGCATGAACAGGAACAGATCCTACGCAAGTGCCACTCCGAAACTTATGGAGGACACCACACGGGAGATAGAACTGCACATAAGGTATTGCAATCCGGTTTTTATTGGCCTACTCTCTTCAAGGATGCCCGTAAGTTTGTCCTATCTTGTGATGAATGTCAAAGAATTCGTAATATTAGTAGATGTCAAGAAATGCATATGAATTATTCACTTGTTATTGAACCGTTTGTTGTTTGGGGCTTTGATTATATGGGACCTTTTCCTGCCTCTAATGGATATACACATATTTTAGTTGCTGTTGATTACGTTACTAAGTGGGTAGAAGCTATTCCAACTAGTAGTGCTGATCATAAAACTTCTATTAAAATGCTTAAAGAAGTTATTTTTCCGAGGTTTGGAGTCCCTAGATATTTAATGACTGATGGTGGTTCACATTTTATTCATGGTGCTTCCCGTAAAATGCTTGCTTAATATGATGTCAACCATAGAATTGCATCTCCGTATCACCCACAGTCTAGTGGTCAAGTAGAATTGAGTAATAAAGAACTCAAATTAATTTTGCAAAAGACTGTCAATAGGTCTAGAAAGAATTGGTCCAAGAAACTTGATGATGCATTATGGGCCTATAGAACTGCATATAAAAATCCTACGGGTATGTCTCCATATAAAATGGTATATGGAAAAGCATGTCACTTACCTCTCGAACTAGAACATAAGGCATATTGGGATATTAAAGAGCTCAACTATGATTTTAAACTTGCTGGTGAAAAGAGGTTATTTGATATTAGCTCACTTGATGAATGGAGAACCCAATCTTATGAAAATGCCAAGTTGTTTAAAGAAAAGGTTAAAAGATGGCATGAAAAAAGGATTCAAAAGCGTGAGTTTAATGTACGTGATTATGTATTGCTATACAACTCTTGTTTAAGATTTTTTGCAGGAAAACTTCTCTCTAAATGGGAAGGCCCCTATGTTATCGAGGAGGTCTATTGTTCTGTTGCCATAAAAATCAACAACTTCGAAGGCACAAATCCGAAGGTGGTAAACGGTCAGGGAATTATACATTATATCTGAGGTAATCTCATAAATATTGAAACCAATATTATTGAAACCATAACCCCAGAGGAATTCATAAGGGACACTTTCCAGAACATTTCATACTCCGAAAAGGAATAGGTATGTGGTACGGTAAGTAAACCGACTCCAAAACAATTTTTAAGGCAATATTTCTCCATTTTGGAATATTTAGGAAAATAGGAAATTAAGTAGCAGTCCGGGAAGGACACGAGGGCCCCATGAGGGTGGAGGGCGTGCCCCCCTACCTCGTGAGCACCTCGTGTGCCTTCCGGACTCCATTTTCTTGCATGAGACGTATTTTGGTCGGTAAAAATTCACTATATATTCTCCCGAAGGTTTTGACTCCCATATCATGCAAATATTCTCTGTTCCTGTTTCGAGCTGTTTTTCTAACAGATCTAGATTATCATGATGTCCCCAAGTGCTTCCAAGGACAAGTTCTTCGAGAAGGTCATCAACCCTTACCTCGCGGAGGTTCTGTGACACCCTCAAACCATTGAGATGCGTGATGGGTTGCTGCACATCCGCGATGCTGAGGGACCAAAGGGAACCGGAAGCGTGGAGACGAGGCTCGAAGCAATGGAGCAACAAGTTTTCAAGTGCCAGGGGATGGTGGAGCATGGAATCAACGCTAGCCACACGATGCTCTCGGAGTTCACTAACAACTACAAGCCCACATCATCAACAACACCTCCACCTTGTTCACCAACCAAGGAGATATAATCACATGGGTATGTGCACTCCCCTTGGAAATTGCCAATCTTGGGGGAGGTGCCCCGGTATCGTATCACAATCACAACTCCTATCTTTACCGTTTTCCTTAGTTGGATCCTATTAGTAGTATTTTGATCTAGTAGAATAAAGTTTATGGCATGATGTAGTTTTGAGCTTTTCCTTATGATGTCTCTATGTAATCGAGTCCGTGAGCTATATCATAAAGATTAGTGTTGAGTCAAGGGCTTGATTTTCTTGCTATGATCTTGGGTGAATAAAAGAAAAGAGAAAAAGAATAAGAAGAAACAAAAGTTCATATTGATCTTATTGATAGTAATGACTTCACATAGAAAGAGTGTGATGATTAAAAGTTGTTGGGAGTTGGCGGACATAGCTTTGGTCATCGTTGCAATTAATAGGAAGTAATAAGGAAAGAGAGGTTTCACATATAAATATACTATTATTGAAATCTTTTATGATTGGGAGCACTCATCAAAATATGACATGCTAAAGAGTTGATGTTGGACAAGGAAGACAACGTAATGGGTTATGTTTTCTTATATCTGAGATAAAGTATGTTGTCATGGATTAACCAACATGTTGAGCTTGCCTTTCCCCCTCATGCTAGCCAAATTCTCAGCACCAAGTAGAGATACTACTTGTGCTTCCAAATACCCTTAAACCAGTTTTGCCATGAGAGTTCACCATATCTACCTATGGATTGAGTAAGATCCTTCAAGTAAGTTGTCATCGGTGCAAAGCAATAAAAATTGCTCTAAATATCTATGATTAGTGTGGGAGAAATAAGCTTTATACGATCTTGTGATGTGGAAGTAATACAAGCGACGGACTGCATAATAAAGGTTCATATCAGAAGGGGCAATATAAAGTGACGTTCTTTCACATTAAGATTTTGTGCATCCAACCATAAAAGCGCATGGCAACCTCTGCTTCCCTCTGCGAAGGGCCTATCTTTTATTATTATCTTCTACGTTATGCAAGTGTCATGGTGATCTTCACCTCTCCCTTTTTCATTTTATCCTTTGGCAAGGCCAGCATGTTGGAAAGAACCTGATATATATATATATATATATATATATATATATATATATATATATATATAATTGGATGTAGGGGGGCATGAGTTATTATTGTTGACATTACCCTTGAGGTAAAAGGTTGTGGGGCGAAACTATAAGCCCCTATCTTTCTTTGTGTCCGACTAAAACTCGATAACCACAAGTATTGCGCAAGTGTTAGCAATTATGAAGGACTAGATGATAGTTGAGTGTGTGGACTTGCTTTTTAGCTCTGACATAGACTCTTTCTGATGTTATGATAAATTGCAATTGCTTCAATGACTGAGGTTATAGTTTGTTGGTTCTCAATTAGGTTTCTGATTCATACTTTTGCATTGTGAATAGAGCATCACTTGAACATAAGTAATCATATGACAATATCTATGTATGTTGCTGTTATGAGAATAATCATGATGCCCTTATGTCCATATTTTATTTTTATCGACGCCTCTACCTCTAAACATGGGGACATATTTATTGTTATCATCTTTCGCTTGAGGACAAGCGAGGTCTAAGCTTGGGGGAGTTTATACGTCCATTTTGCATCATGCTTTTATATCGATATTTATTGCATTACGGGCTGTTATTTCAAATTAAGTCACAATACTTATGGCTATTCTCTCTTATTTTACAAGGTTTACATAAGGAGGGACAATGCCGGCAGCTGGAATTCTGGGCTGGAAAAGGAGCAAATATTAGAGACCTATTCTGCACAACTCCAAAAGTCCTGAAACTCCATGGAATACCTTATAATAAATAATGAAAAATCCCCGCCAAAGATGAAGACCAGGGGACCCACACCCTACCTCGTGGGCCCCTTGGTGGCTCTCCGATGACTATCTTCTGCTATATGAAGTCTATCATCGATAAAAAACCAGAAGCAACCTTTCGGGACGAAACTCCGCCGCCACGAGGCGGAACCTTGGCGGAACCAATCTAGGGCTCCGGCAGAGTTGTTCTGTCGGGGAAACTTCCCTCCCGGAGGGGGAAATCATCGCCATCGTCATCACCAACGCTCCTCTCATCGGGAGAGGGAAATCTCCATCAACATCTTCATCAGCACCATCTCATCTCAAAACCCTAGTTCATCTCTTGTTTCCAATTCTTGTCTCCAAGTTCGGGATTGGTGCTAGTAGGTTGCCAGTAGTGTTAATTACTCCTTGTAGTTGATGCTAGTTGGTTTAATTGGTGGAAGATCATATGTTCATATCCTTTATGCATATCATTACCCCTCTGATTATGAACATGAATATGCTTTGTGAGTAGTTACGTTTGTTCCTGAGGACAAGGGAGAAGTCTTGCTATTAGTAGTCATGTGAATTTGGTATTCGTTCGATATTTTGATGAGATGTATGTTCTCTAGCCTCTAGTGGTGTTATGTGAACGTCGACTACATAACACTTCACCATTATTTGGGCCTAGAGGAAGGGATTGGTAAGTAATAAGTAGATGATGGGTTGCTAGAGTGACAGAAGCTTAAACCCTAGTTTATGCGTTGCTTCGTAAGGGGCTAATTTGGATCCATATGTTTCATGCTATTGTTAGGTTTACCTTAATACTTTTGTTGTAGTTGCAGATGCTTGCACTAGAGGTTAATCATAAGTGGTATGCTTGTTCAAGTAAGAACAGCACCCAAGCACTGGTCCACCCACATGTCAAATTATCAAAGTATCGAACGTGAATCATATGAACGTGATGAAAACTAGCTTGACAATATTGCCATGTGTCCTCGGGAGCGCTTTTCCTTATATAAGAGTTTGTCCAGGCTTCTCCTTTGCTACAAAAAGGATTGGGCCACCTTGTTGCACTTTATTTACTTTTGTTACTTGTTGCTTGTTACAAATTATCTTATCACAAAACTATATGTTACCACTTATTTCAGTACTTGCAGAGAATACCTTGTTGAAAACCGCTTATCATTTCCTTCTGCTCCTCGTTGGGTTCGACACTCTTACTTATCGAAAGGACTATGGTAGATCCCATATACTTGTGGTCATCAGTAGCAGCCGGAACTTACTCTATCAGGATACAACACGCAAAATGGGCATTAATCCATCAAGAATTAAGCCCACAAAAACTACCTTTAAAGGAGTCATACCAGGTGTAGAGGCCCGCTGTATGGGCTCAATCACACTAGAAGTCGTCTTCGGATCTCTGGACAACTTCCGAAGTGAAGAGCTGATCTTCGATATCGTCCCCTTTCGCAGCGGCTATCACGCACTGCTCAGACAAACCGCATTTGCACACTTCAACGCGGTGCCACACTACGCTTATCTTAAGCTCAAGATGCCCGGTCCACGCGGCGTCATAATAGTCAATGGAAACATAGAACGCTCCCTCCGCACCGAGGAGCACATTGATGCGTTAGCAGCAGAAGTACAGAGCGGCCTCCTCAAACTAAACCTTAATTCGTCGGCCGAGCTCCCAGACACTGTCAAACGAGTCCAGAATACTCTGCAACAGGACAACCCAGCTCGTCAAGAGCTCGACTAGTAATTCGGCCTCCGTCCCAGTCCCAATCAAGAAGCAGCATTCGTACTGCGCATACATAACTATGCACCCAAAATACCATGGGCATAGATGGAGGCATAACTATCTTGTGATCCATAGTACGACTCGACCGCTCCTGGACACACATACTTTCAATATTTCCTTTTTATCCTTTTTAGGTCTTTTTCCGCAGGTTTCTTCTGACGACCTGATCATCGGTCCTCTCGGCAGGATGGATGCACCAAGATGGCAACAAGAACTGGCGTACAAGGGAATTCTTAGATGGTCTCTTTAATGATCACTACACTTTCAGGACCCACACGCGGCTCTCCCTTGGTTGTGGCATGTTAAATAGCCCGGTTTCTTATCGCACCACTTGTTCAAATATGCTTTGACGTATTAATCAAACTATAATGGAAACAGTTTGCGGCCCAACTTCTGCGGCACTAGCTTACTACCCTTTTTTCCTTTTTCTTTGATGATTTTCTCAAAGTTGCGACCGTACACTTTGGTATGCTTTAATCTACCAGGGGCTTCATCACGACATATAATACAACAACAAAGTCCGAACACTTTCTACTACATAGTTCGGCACCCCAAATTTAGCATTATATGCATTGGCTCCGAATCATGTCTTTGGTCAATAGTTGGCTTGCTCGGCTCCTGTCCTTACTACATTACGTTCCGCTATATCGGTTAGGGTGGTAAAGGGATTGTGTCCTAGTTTATCCGGATGAGCACCTCAGTAGAGAAAGCGGAAAACTGACTGTCATGATGCGGCGAGAGCCGATCAGCTCTTCGGAGGTTTCAAATCTTTAGAGATTTTTTCCGCATTATGCGATGAATCAGCTTTTTACCCGATCAGGTGTTTACAGTACCCTAGTTCGAATACTAGGGGTTGCGCCTAAAATTCATTGTAGAACTCCTATGGCTAGGTGAGGGTGATAAAGCCACATAGTCCGATTGCCTGGTTCGTTGCGCTAAACACCTCCTTTAAGGACCAAACAAATTGGATCAAGAGTGTTTAGATTCCATCCGAACACCCCCGTACTACCTACGTGGGGGCTGAAGCCGATGACTGGCCAACCCTCAAAATTTCATAAACACGGTCGCACAGGAGGTAAAATATTAAAAAAACATTATATTACATAGCCGAATTTGTTTTTATAATATAGGGCGAGACAATATAAATGTATTCATTCGAAGATTACATCCTTCATACACTGCTCCGCCACAAAGCGGGATCCCTCAAGGACTTCGCTAAAATATCGCTCGGGCGTGCGGTACTCCTTTCCCATGGGCGGTCCTTCGGTCGCGACCATGGCAGCATTCATCTTCGCCCACTACATCTTGACACGGGTGAAGGCTATCCGCGCACCTTCGATACAAACTGACTGCTTAATGGCATCAAGACGAGGGCCGGCATCGACTAGCCGCTTCACGAGACCAAAGTAGCTGCTGGGTATAGCTTCGGCTGGCCACAACCGGACCATCAAGTCCTTAGTGGCCAGTTCGGCCACCCTATGCAGTTCGACCAGCTGTTTTAGCTGGTCGCTCAAGGGCACTGGATGTTCTGGTGGAAGGTATTGCAACCAGAACAACTTCTCCGTCGATCTCCCCTCTTCGGCTCGGAAGAATTCAGCAGTGTCAGAAACGCTGCGCGGCAGATCCGCAAACGCCCCTGGAGAACTCCAAATTCGGGTCAATAAGAGATATCTCTTCTTCACATACTTGGTTTGCATAATAAAAGCCTTACCGCCGCGATATTTTTGGCCTCCTGGATTTCCTGGAGGGAGCCTTGGGCTTCGGTCTGAGCCTCTTGTGCGCTCTGGCAGGCCTTCTCAAGTTCAGACTCTTGGTCCGCATGCTGACGCTCCAAGGACTCGTATTTCTTCAAAGTGTCATGGAGCTCCTGCTGGACCTCCCAACCCTGGCATCAGGCTTCTTTCGGACGGCTTGTTTCTTCGCTGCCCTCTCCTTGGCCTCGGCCAGCGCTTTCTTGAGGGTTTCAACCTCAGTCGCCACTCCTACAAATATCACGACACTACAATCAATATACATCATTTATTATTTCTGAATATACATCAAGTCTCCACATACCTTGCTTGTCCTCCAGCTGTCTTTTCACAAGGCCGAGCTCTTCTTCGGCCCGCTCCAAACTCTGCTTTAGTCCGGAGACCTCAGCGTCATGGGAGGTGGCGGCCAGCAGCGATGTCTGTGTTCTTAAGACATATTTAGTTAGTTTCCTACGAAAATTACTTGAGCCTCTGTCCTTCTTTTATTTCCGAACACCGGACAGTGCCTCAGGGGCTACACTGTCTATACTATGACCTTCTCTTTCGCATTGCTTACCTCAAAGCCTGTCAGCAGGCTGGTGTAGGCTTCGGTCAGTCCACTCTTGACGGAGTGAACCCTCTCAACCACCATACCCATAAGGATACGGTGTCCCTCCACAATGGAAGCGCCTCGCAGCGCATCCAGCGGATTATACGGTGCCTCTAGCTGGACAGAGGTCACCGGCGGAATAGGCACACCGCCTTCTTTCGAAGGAGGCTGCTTGCCGGATTCCGGAGGCGTATAGGTCTCTGGAACCATATTCGGCTGGGGTCCAAACTGGACACGGCCCCCATCGCTAGTCTCCATGGGAGTTCTCTCTCCCAGGTGTCCGACGGCCGAAGGGTCACCCTCTGGCGCCACCCGGATAGCCTCCTGAACCTCTCCCTGGCCCGGGAAGGTCCTTTGGGACAGCACCTGGTCGTCACCCTTGGCTGTGGGAGATTAAGCGGTCGGCGGTGACTCGATGGCCATCGCCTTTGAATCAAGCGAACCTCCTGATGAGGATTGTAGGGAGCTGTCATGGGCCGGACTACAAGCGCGTGATTTAACGTGTTAAAACTAGGAACCAAAGAGGCCGAATATATGAATATGTCAGAGTCTTTTGAGTACTCATGATGCGGCCAGGGGCTTGTTTCGGTAGCGCGGCTCTAGGCTGCTGTCGACGTCCCATGCGGAGTTATCCACGAGGGAGCTCTTCCCCCTCTTGGACGCCTCTGCCTCCAGATTTGTGGAGGCCGCCCTCTTCTTCTTTCCCTCCTCAGGGGGAGAGCTGCTTTCCTCCTCGTCCTCATCATTGTCTTCGGTGGAGGAGGAGGGAGTCTTGTTGTCTTCAGACGTCCTGTCCAAAGCTCCTTTGCGATGAAGGCCACACTGGGCCCCCCTTGGCCTTCTTCTTGGCCTTCTTCTCCAGTGCCTGGTAAGGCGATGGAACCAGCATCTTTGTTAGAAGAGGGATGGCTGGTTCGTCGGGTAGCGGAGCCGGACACTTAATCCGCTCCGCTTTCTCTGTCCATACCTGAAAAAATAACTACTGGAGTTTAGGTATCTTCCTTGAATAAGAAAGTAGAGGATACACCTTGAAACACAAAAGACTTGCCGCACTGGCAGGATGGGCCAGATCGTTCCCGCGGTCCTTGTCCGTCTCCGGCGATGTCTTGTTGCCCTTGAAGAGAAACTTCTAGATATCTTCATGCGTGGTTCTAAAGAGCCTCTCCAAGGTCTGGTGCTTTTTCGGATCGAATTCCCACAAAGGGAAAGTACAGCTCTGACATGGAAGGATCCGACAAACTAACATCACCTGGATCACGTTGACGAGCTTGATGTTTTTGTCCACCATGCTTTGGATGCGCGCTTGTAGCTCGATCAGCTCGTCCAACGAGGACCAATTCGGGCCCTTCTCTATCCAGGAGGTGAGCCGCATTCAAGCTCCGGACTTGAATTCGGGAGCCGCGCCCAGGTGGTATCACGGGGCTCTGTGATGTAGAACCATAGTTTCTGCCACTCTTTGACGGTCTCCACAAAAGTACCCTTGGGCCATGTGATGTTGGGAAGTTTGCTCACCATGGCCCCTCCGCACTCCGCGTGTTGGCCATCCACCACCTTCGGCTTCACGTTGAAGATCTTAAGCCATAGTCCAAAGTGGGGTGGAATGCGGAGGAAAGCCTCACACACGACAATGAATGCTGAGATGTTGAGGAAAGAGTTTGGAGCTAGATCATGGAAATCTAGCCTGTAGTAAAACTTGAGTCCGCGGACGAAAGGATGGATAGGAAACCCTAACCCGTAGATGAAATGGGGGATAAAAACCACCCTCTCATTGGGCTTCGGGGTGGGGACAATTTGCCCCTTGGCTGGAAGCCGATGGGCGATTTCCTTTGCCAGATACCCGGCCTCCCGAAGCTTGGTGATGTCCTTCTCCATGATGGAGGAGGCCATCCATTTGCCTTGCACTCCAGATCAGGACATGGTCGAGTGCTTCCTTGAGGCGGAAAAGATGAGAACTCGAGCGCTGGAGCTTGAGAATGGGAGGGCAAAGAGAAGGAGAAGGCGTGGGTGAAAGAAGGGAATCTTTATCTCCTTATAAAGGCAGTCAATATCAAGCGCCTCCCCACTCGCCTTGAAACTCGCCTGTTCCCAAGGGCCGTGCGAATGGTGCGGTTGGATTACCCACGCCCGTATTGATGAGAATCCCGCAATAAGGGGACATGGTCTCTGCGTTGACAAGACATGCCAATGAGACCGCGTCTCGAAGCGGCAGGCCAAAAAACGGTTCGAAATAATGACCGGGAGGTGACGTGGTGTCACATTACCAATAGTTGTCAGCGGATTGGGCTCAAGATATATTATACTCTTTGCGGTTGTGTGTGGAATTTGTTTTGCAGAGCCGAACACGTTCGTTGCGTCCAAAGACTGTGTTGGAGTATTCGGAGTAGGAACCCGCCTAGCAATGCCGAAGCCAGTTCGCGCGTCGGACACCTCGTCATTGAAGCCTGGTTCAGGGGCTACTGAGGGAGTCCTGGATTAGGGGGTCCTCGGGCGTCCGGAGTATGGTACATGGGCCGGACTGATGGGTTGTAAAGATACCGGACCGAAGATTATCTCCCGTGTCTGGACGGGACTCTCCTTGGCGTGGAAGGCAAGCTTGGCGTCCCAATATGAACATTCCTTTTTCTGTAACCGACTTTGTACAACCCTAGTCCCCTCTGGTGTCTATATAAACCGGAGGGTTTATTTCATAGGGACAATCATAATCAGATAGGCTAGACTTCTAGGGTTTTAGCCATTACGATCTCGTGGTAGATCAACTCTTGTAACCCCCATACTTATCAAGATTAATCTAGCAGGACGTAGGGTTTTACCTCCATCGAGAGGGCCCGAACCTGGGTAAACATCGTGTTCCTTGTCTCCTGTTACCGTCAACCTCAGACGCACAGTTCGGAACCCCCTACCTGAGATCCACCAGTTTTGACAGCGACATCGGGGTTCGGCAACGTCATTATAATGGATGTAACAAATGATAGTGCGGTAGTAGCAAAAAACCAAAACCGTTGTAGCAAAAAGTGGTACAAAATGGTTCTCGCAAAGAACATGGCAGCAAAATACGAAGATGGTGGTATCAAATTAGTACATTGGTTCTAGCAAAAACAAATATGGGAGCAAAATCTGGGGTTGGTTCCAGTAGAACCCAACTTATGGGTCTACACTTGCAGCTTGCTCTAGAAAAATGGAAATTGGATCTCTCTCTGGTGGGAGCCTGGCAGCGGGGAAAACGTCACCTGCAGGGGTCCATGTCTCCATGATGAACAACCACGACTTTGATCTTAACGAGTTGCCGCCTGTGCATGAGCAGCTCGTTCAGGAGCAGCTACTGTTGAAAATAGCGAGCCTCTAGAGGATGACGCTGATACACGCTCATGATAGGGATTCCGTTTATGGCGTGAGGTCAAGTTAGAAGCATACCTGGATATATACTCATAGTGGCTTCCATACCTATCTCCGGTCATCGCAGCTATTTCATCTAGTCTACTAGAGTAGAGAGATCTCTCACTTCACTGCACATCGCACTAACTAATAGCTGGTTGGTCTCTACTTTTCTGTCTCTTGGCTAGTTTGTCTTCCTCTTGGCGGAGGCTTCCCAGAAAATACTTACTTTCTATTATCCATATTGCTCCATACATAGCAAGTTTGTAGCATACTTTTGACGGTTGGGCTTTAAGTTGAGAACTTTTAAGAACTCTTAATATGAAAATACACATTCTAAAATGACGCATCGAGCGAGACCATTCTGTTTCATTGTGAATGAAAGACGTTTTCGAGTAGCAAAATTTAGAGCTGGTTCCAGCAAAAAAGGCCTGGTTCCAGCAAAAAGAACTCGAGTTGTGACATGGTCGGAGAACTACGACGCTCCCATGGTCAGCGACATGTGGCGGCCACTGCCATGCTGCACCGATTACACGGTGGCAGCTCGCCGTCGCCAAACACCAATAAATGTAGCTCCACCGACAGGTGGTTGTAGCACTACCAGCAACTGGTGGTAGCATCTCTGGCGAGGTGGCTCCAGCTCTGACGCCCCAATGGTTGCAGCACCTTCGCGCCCATATCTGTCGGCGGCCGCCTCGCTTGCAGCATCAGCCACACCAATTGCTCGTTACCCCCGCCGTCTTTCACAGAGAAGAGCAAGCGCTAGCACTACAAAAAAAACACATCCATGACCTTTTGGGCCGAACGAAATTTTTTTCTGTCATACATATGACACTTCTATGACGATAACTATGACAAACCCCGGTATCATCATAGATGTGCTGGGCTCCTACTTCTATGACAAAAAATCATGATAGAAAATGGGCTTTTCGTCCTAGGCGGGCCGGAGATGCAGCTGCATGACATTCTTTGGGCCGTCCATGATGGAAAAAACCGTGGTACAAGCGAGGGGGAGGAAAATTTCGGGGAGTTCCCGGTTACGGTGGGAGGTCGGGGGCCGAGCGATGCGCGTTTCTCTTGTACACGTACGCGCGTGTGTGCGAGGCGTTGGCTCTAACTGAACCCGAGCGAGGTGTTGGGCTCTAACTGAACCCAAGCGATTGCACTGCAGGCTACGCGTTACTGAACCCGAGCAATCGATCGATGTCTGTTAACTGAACCCGATCAAGTGATTCCCTCGCTACTGCTGCTAACTGAAGTCGATCGATGCTGATTCTGGATGAACAGTGAGCGTTGCGGGGGGGTTGGATGAACGGTTCCCGGTGGGGATGGATGAACAGGACCCCGTGGTGTTGCCTCTGGATGAACAGGACCCCGATCGATCGAGCCGGTTGGGGCTGGATGAACAGGACCCCATGGAGGGCTGGATGAATAGGACCACACCATGGAGGGCAGGATGAACAGTAAACGGTGGAGGGCAGGATGAACAGTAGCCTGTGGAGGCGTGGTTGAACAGGAGCCCGTGGAGAGGGGTGGTTGAACAGTAGCCGGTGGAGTAGCACGCGGTGGAGGCTGGATGAACAGGAGCGCGTGGATGAACAGTCGCAGGTGGAGGCTGGAGGAGGTCGAGGTGGATGAACAGTAACTCGTGGAGGCTGGAGGGGGTCGACGGTGGAGATGAACAGTATCCCGTGGAGTCCCGTTTTGTGGTACGCCACACCCCTCCCGATGAACAGGACCCCCGTTTCGACCGTAGTGCTCCAACACAAGTCCGTTTCGTCCGTTTTGTGGTACGCCACACCCCTCCCGATCAACAGGAACCCCGTTTCGACCGTAGGAGGTCCGTTTCCTCCGTTTTGCGGTACGCCAGACCCCTCCCGAACAGGATCCTGTTTTGAACGTGGCCGGTCGAACACAAGGCCATTTCCTCCGTTCTGCGGTATGCCAGGCCTCGTTTCGATCGCCTGTTCCGTCCAAGCCCTCCCGATGAACATGACGCATTATGTTGCCTTCCCATGAACACGACGACGATGTTGTTTCTCCGTTCCGACCCAGCCATGTACACGAGCCCTGGTCGTACGTATGCGTTCGAGACCCCGCCCGTATGTACACATACGTGGCCGTATTTTCTTTCTTGGACCCTAGCCGCTGTACGTACATGTACATGCTACATGCGCGCCTCTACTACGACACGTGCGCGCCTCTACATCGACCAGTATATATGTACGTACACGTTCGCGACTAGAATGACAACGCTACATACGCTTCGACCAGGTGGGTCCCGACTGTCACGCACTTCCTTGCGTGCAAAGATGTAGCTGGTGGGTCCCAGCAGTCAGGGGCAAACATTTTTTTCGTGAAATACGGTGGCCCGTCCGGTGGGTCCTCGCTGTCAGGTGGAGGAATAATTATTTTGCGCGTAATAAGGAGGCACTTCCTTGCTGCGGCCGTGGACCCAGCTGTTAGCATCTCCACGCACAGTACTCTTCCGATGGAAGTCGATCATTGACCACATTGACCACGCCGTGCCGAGAGCATCAAGGCGGTGGACGACGACGAGTCCTAGGAAGGGGACGACGCGGAGCCGGGGAAGACGTGGCAGTGGAAGCCTGCGCGGAGAGGAGTACGAGGGTTCACTGGTTCGGCAGCGGTGTGAGGCTGCCGTCGCCGCAGGGCCTGGCCAGCTGTGGGAATAGTAGGGGCGGTGAGGCCTCCGCGGCAGCATAGCCGGCCACGGGAGGCAGGAGCATGCGGCACGACCGGCGCTGCTTTAGGCGGCTGAAGAAAGAAGACCAGAGGTTGAAGAAGCACTACGGCCGTTGGATGGACATCGTACGGTCACTGGAGCTAGAATCGTCCATATTGACTAAGTTGACAAAGCCCTTCGTCCCCGTCAACTTAGTAGGCCCACAAGTCAGCCTCCCACCAAGGTGGGTCCCAGCTAGACGGGGGAGTATTCATTTTTTTGTGCATAATAAGGAGGCACTTCCGGTGGGTCCGAGCTGACAGCGGGGCAAATGTTTTTTTTGCGAAATACGGTGGCCCATACGGTGGGTCCCAGCAGTCAGGGGAAAACGATTTTTTCGGAAAATACTGGTGACCCGTCTGGTGGGTCCCCGCTGTCAGGTGGAGGAATAATTATTTTGCGCGTAATAAGGGGGCACTTCCTTGCGGCTGTCGTGGACCCAGCTGTCAGCCTCTCCACGTACAGTACTGTTCCGATGGAAGTCGGTCGTTGACCACATTGACCACGCCGCGCCGAGAGCACCACGGCGGTGGATGACGGTGAGTCATGCGAAGGGGACGACGCGGAGCCGGGGAAGACGCGGCAGTGGATGCCCACGCATAGAGGAGTACGAGCGTTCACCGGTTCGGCTGCGGTGTGAGGCTGCCGTCACCGCAGAATAACATGGGGTGTGGGTGAGTAGAGGGAAGGCCTGGCCAGTGGTGGGAGTAGTAGGGGCACTGAGGCCTGCGCGGCAGCACAGCCGGCCACGGGAGGCGGGAGTAGGCAGTCCCGCCTGCGCTGCTTTGGCGGCTGGAGCAAGAAGATCAGAGATTGAAGAAACATGACGGCTATTGGATTGACATCCAACGGTTACGTCTGCTAGAATGGTTTGTTGACGTATATAATAACTAAAAAAATCTTGCATACGCGTCAACTAAACAGGCCCACAAGTCAGACCACTCCCTCTTTTTTTAATAATTTATATATAGCTCATGGCAAATTCTTATGCAATTTATTGCATTCTTTTTTTTGGTGGGCCAGGGCCAATTTCGCATATTTCTGTGGGTTCCAAACTATTTTTAATACCGAAATGTCCAGCTAGATTTAAAGTACTTTGAAGATATATTTAAATTAGGTTATGCCTAGTGAAATAGGAATCTGAAAATGAAATAAAATTCAAAAATTATAAAGTAATTGCTAATTTGTCATCTATTTTTATATTTACAACCCATTTCATATTACTTTCAAGATTTGCAGGCGTCTTGAAAGAGTTGCAGCCCATCAGGGCGTAGAAAAATAAGTAGGCCTGGATTGGGTATTCTTCAGAAAAAATAAACTGGGCTCATTTTCACAAAGAAAAAATAGCTGGGCTGGTCACATGGTGAACATAAATTATAAGCCTGGGCTAGACGGGCCACAACCCAGTTCAAACCCTGCTCCGTCTCAACAATACCAAACAAAAAAAATACTGCTCGAGTAGCTACGTCCCAGGTGTCAGCCGATCTTGTGTTGTTCTCTTGTCTATTGACTATATACGCTCCCAATGTCGTCGGTCCTAGATGTCAGGAAAACACTAGGAGGAAGCATTTTATTCTTAGTTACTATGCCGTAATTTCTTTATTGTATAGAGTAGGTTTGTTCTTAATTCCTACTAGTTATGCAGCAGCCCGTAATGAACCCCGGCCCATGATTGTGCGAATCAAATCACGGGCTTTTAACAGGCCGAATTTACTATAGGACCGAAATGTTAAACAGGCCCTTAACAGGCCAAAACTAATACCAGGCTGAATTACTAAGTGGGCCTTTAGCAAGTGGGCCCAAAAGCATAGTGTCCAGTTGACGGGTCGATTCTGATATGGGCCATAATTGAGCCCAAAGCCTCTTAAAGGGCCGGACCTGATCTGGGCCGTAATTTGGCCCAGAACGTGGTAGGCTTTTAACGGGCCGGATCTATATGGGCCACTATTAGGCCCGGAGCGTGGC
Organism: Triticum dicoccoides; assembly: GCF_002162155.2. Lineage (NCBI taxonomy): Eukaryota > Viridiplantae > Streptophyta > Magnoliopsida > Poales > Poaceae > Triticum > Triticum dicoccoides. The sequence goes on along the minus strand of NC_041384.1, from coordinate 191,724,483 downwards.
AGGCCATTAATGGAATTGATCAAATATGGGCTGGCTTTTGGCCCAAAACATGGCAGCCAGTTAATGGGCCGGCCTACTAGGGTCCTCAAAATCTTGTGGGCCAACAGCTGGGCCGGCCCATTAATGTCGGCGAAATATCGTGGGCCTTTAGCTGGGCCGGCCCATTATGACCCACAAGAATCTTGTGGGCCTTTACCTGGGCCGGCCTATTATGGCACAAAAAAATCTCGTGGGCCTTTACCTGGGCCGGCCCATTATGGCCCGAAAAATCTTGTGGGCCTTTAGCTAGGCCAGCCCATTATGGTCCGCAAAATTTCGTGGGCCTTTAGCTGGGCCGGCCCATTATGGTCCGCAAAATCTTGTGGGCCTCTAGTTGGGCCGGCCCATTTAAACTTGTTGGGCCGTGCCACGTGTCGACGTATCATAGGCACCTTCTGTCCATTGAGTGGATGACATCTGTCCCGACGATGAGCCGGCACGTGTTTCCTCTAGCCAATGATGATTTTACACGTGGGAAATCCCCATTGGTCGAGGCTGTTAACGGGTTATCGGATCGAAAACCCGACCCAATAGCTTAACGGCATTCCGTTACGGTGGATGCCACGTGTCGGTCACCCTTGACGAAAGCACTTCTGTGATGCGCGATTTATCGTCATGGAAGTGGACACTTCCGTGATGATAATTTTGGTAATGTCATGGAACACTTCTACGACAGCACAGCTATGACTATCTTGATTTTGTCATAAATTTGTCATGGATGTAAATGCATGACAAAAAAAGTGACCTACTGTGACAAACACGTATCATCACGGAAGTGTATTTTTTTGTAGTGTAGGCTGGAGGTGGAAGAAAAAGTGATATGGCGATGTGTGGCCATAGGAACGAGGGGAAAAGGGAGAGATAAGGTTCAGGGGAAAAGCGGTTCATGTGGGACCACAACAACAAGCGTCTCATGCAGGATCATTTTTGCGTGGACGTGTGGAGCCAGCGTGTCATGCGCCGGCCGAAAGGTTTCGCGGGTGCTCTTGCTTGAAACGTTTACCAAAAAGAAATGGGCCAGACAATCGACTCGCATTACAGAAAATGATTGAACAAAATTGCATGAGGTTTATAGTTTCAAAAAATGCACGAGGTTTGTACAACACAAACAAATCGAATAGTCAATAACTTAGATGTGAGATAATAAATCACATCTAGATGTGAGATAGCTAATCTATTTTTATGTAGTATTGTATTATGTCTATCTCAAAAAGTTTGTCCTAGATTTTTTTTGTAAATCCAGATGTTTTTTATCTAACACTAAATGAAATATCTAACTGGCAACCCAGATCATTTTTTTGAGATGGAACACACGTATTCCATTTAAATCACGGCTGAAACGCCCGTTACAGCACGGGTTACATCCACCGGGTAGCTATGAAACCACTCACGTTGCTCACCTTGAGCTCGCCCAACACCCAAATCATTTTTGCAAAGGTAAACACTTCCATTTGGCTGGCCATCCGGAACATTGCGTCGGTCCCTTGCCACGCACGCGTACACGTCACAGGTCCTACCCCCACGTAGCACAGTTTCTTCTTCTTTCTTCTCTCCACCACTCAATCCTTATCCCTTTCTTTTCCCCAAAACTCACGTCTATTTCTCTTTCTTCTCCGAACAGTCAGCCATCATCCCACATCCATCTCTCACCCCGCCATGGCCGGCGTGAAGGAAATATGCCCTAGAGGCAATAATAATGTTATTATTTTATTTCCTTATATCATGATAAATGTTTATTATTCATGCTAGAATTGTATTATCCGGAAACATAATACTTGTGTGAATACATAGACAAACTAAACGTCACTAGTATGCCTCTACTTGACTAGCTTGTTAATCAAAGATGGTTGTCTTTCCTAACCATAGACATGTGTTGTCATTTGATTATCAGGATCACATTATTAGAAGAATGATGTGATTGACATGACCCATTCCATTAGCTTAGCACCCGATCATTTAGTATGTTGCTATTGCTTTCTTCATGACTTATACATGTTCCTAAGACTATGAGATTATGCAACTCCCGTTTTCCGGAGGAACACTTTGTGTGCTACCAAACGTCACAACGTAACTGGGTGATTATAAAGGAGCTCTACAGGTGTCTCCAAAGGTGAATGTTGGGTTGGCGTATTTCGAGATTAGCATTTGTCACTCCGATTGTCGGAGAGGTATCTCTAGGCCCTCTCGGTAATGCACATCACATAAGCCTTGCAAGCATTGTAACTAATGAGTTAGTTGCGAGATGATGTATTACGAAACGAGTAAAGAGACTTGCCGGTAATGATATTGAACTAGGTATTGAGATACCGACGATCGAATCTCGGGCAAGTAACATACCGATGACAAAGGGAACAACGTATGTTGTTATGCGGTTTGACCGATAAAGATCTTCGTAGAATATGTGGGAGCCAATATGAGCATCCAGGTTCCGCTATTGGTTATTGACCGGAGATATGTCTCGGTCATGTCTACATTGTTCTCGAACCCGTAGGGTCCGCACGCTTAAGGTTTCAATGACAGTTATATGAGTTTATGAGTTTTGATGTACCGAAGTTAGTTCAGAGTCCCGGATGTAATCACGGACATGACAAGGAGTCTCTAAATGGTAGAGACATAAAGATTGATATATTGCACGGCTATATTCGGACTCCTCCTTGGCGCGCCTATAGGGCCGGCCGGCCTCCTCCCCTTGCTCCTTTATATACGGGGCAAGGGGCACTCCTAGACACACAATTTGATCCACGTGATCGTTTTCTTAGCCGTGTGCGGTGCCCCCTTCCACCATAATCCTCGATAATATTGTAGTGGTGCTTAGGCGAAGCCCTGCGATAGTTGAACATCAAGATCGTCACGACGCCGTCGTGCTGACAGAACTCTTCCCCGACACTTTGCTAGATCGGAGTCCGGGGATCGTCATCGAGCTGAACATGTGCTAGAACTCGGAGGTGCCGTACGTTCGGTGCTTGGATCGGTCGGATCGGGAAGACGTACGACTACTTCCTCTACGTTGTGTCAACACTTCCGTTGCCGGTCTACGGGGGTACGTAGACAACACTCTCCCCTCTCATTGCTATGCATCACCATGATCTTGTGTGTGCGTAGGAAATTTTTTGAAATTACTACGTTCCCCAACAGTGGCATCCGAGCCTAGGTTTTATGTGTTGATGTTATATGCACGAGTAGAACACAAGTGAGTTGTGGGCGATATAAGTCATACTGCTTACCAGCATGTCATACTTTGGTCCGGCAGTATTGTTGGACGAAGCGGCCCGGACCGACATTACGCGTACGCTTACGCGAGACCGGTTCTCCCGACGTGCTTTGCACAAAGGTGGCTAGTGGGTGTCAGTTTCTCCAACTTTAGTTGAACCGAGTGTGACTACGCCCGGTCCTTGCGAAGGTTAAAACAACACCAACTTGACAAACTATTGTTGTGGTTTTGATGCGTAGGTAAGATTGGTTCTTGCTTAAGCCCGTAGCAGCCACGTAAAACTTGCAACAACAAAGTAGAGGACGTCTAACTTGTTTTTGCAGGGCATGTTGTGATGTGATATGGTCAAGACATGGTGCTAAATTTTATTGTATGAGATGATCATGTTTTGTAACCAAGTTATCGGCAACTGGCAGGAGCCATATGGTTGTCGCTTTATTGTATGCAATGCAATTGCGCTGTAATGCTTTACTTTATCACTAAGCGGTAGCGATAGTCGTGGAAGCATAAAGTTTGGCGAGACAACAACGATGCAAAGATGGTGATCAAGGTGTCACGCCGATAAGGATGGTGATCATGACGGTACTTCAAAGATGGAGATCACAAGCACAAGATGATGATGGCCATATCATATCACTTATATTGATTGCATGTGATGTTTATTTTTCATGCATCTTATCTTGCTTTGATTGACGGTAGCATTTTAAGATGATCTCTCACTAATTATCAAGAAGTGTTTCCCTGAGTATGCACCGTTGCAAAAGTTCTTCATGCTGAGACACCACGTGATGATCGGGTGTGATAGGCTCTATGTTCAAATACAACGGGTGCAAAACAGTTGCACACGCGGAATACTCAGGTTATACTTGACGAGCCAAGCATATACAGATATGTCCTCGGAACATGGAGACAGAAAGGTCGAGCGTGAATCATATAGTAGATATGATCAACATAGTGATGTTCACCAATGAAACTACTCCATCTCACGTGATGATCGGACATGGTTTAGTTGATTTGGATCACGTAATCACTTAGAGGATTAGACGGATGTCTATCTAAGTGGGAGTTCTTTAGTAATATGATTAATTGAACCTAAATTTATCATGAACTTAGTACCTGATAGTATATTGCTTGTTTATGTTTGATTGTAGATAGATGGCCCGTGCTATTGTTCCGTTGAATTTTAATGCGTTCCTTGAGAAAGCAAAGTTGAAAGATGATGGTAGCAATTACACGGACTGGGTCCGTAACTTGAGGATTATCCTCATTGCTGCACAGAAGAATTATGTCCTGGAAGCACCGCTGGGTGCCAGGCCTGCTGCTGGAGCAACACCAGATGTTATGAACGTCTGGCAGAGCAAAGCTGATGACTACTCAATAGTTCAGTGTGCCATGCTTTACGGCTTAGAATCGGGACTTCAACGACGTTTTGAACGTCATGGAGCATATGAGATGTTCCAGGAGTTGAAGTTAATATTTCAAGCAAATGCCCGGATTGAGAGATATGAAGTCTCCAATAAGTTCTATAGCTGCAAGATGGAGGAGAACAGTTCTGTCAGTGAGCATCTACTCAAAATGTCTGGGTATAATAATCACTTGATTCAATTGGGAGTTAATCTTCCAAATGATTGCGTCATTGACAGAATTCTCCAATCACTGCCACCAAGCTACAAGAGCTTCGTGATGAACTATAATATGCAAGCGATGAATAAGACTATTCCTGAGCTCTTCGCAATGCTGAAAGCCGCGGGGGTAGAAATCAAGAAGGAGCATCAAGTGTTGATGGTCAACAAGACCACTAGTTTCAAGAAAAAGGGCAAAGGAAAGAAAAAGGGGAACTTCAAAAAGAACAGCAAGCAAGTTGCTGCTCAAGAGAAGAAACCCGAACCTGGACCTAAGCCTGAAACCGAGTGCTTCTACTGCAAGCAGACTGGTCACTGGAAGCGGAACTGCCCCAAGTATCTGGCGGATAAGAAGGATGGAAAGGTGAACAAAGGTATATGTGATATACATGTTATTGATGTGTACCTTACTAATGCTCGCAGTAGCACCTGGGTATTTGATACTGGTTCTGTTGCTAATATTTGCAAATCGAAACAGGGACTACGGATTAAGCGAAGATTGGCTAAGGACGAGGTGACGATGCGCGTGGGAAATGGTTGCAAAGTCGATGTAATCGCGGTCGGCACACTACCTCTACATCTACCTTCGGGATTAGTATTAGACCTAAATAATTGTTATTTGGTGCCAACGTTAAGCATGAACATTATATCTGGATCTTGTTTGATGCGAGACGGTTATTCATTTAAATCAGAGAATAATGGTTGTTCTATTTATATGAGTAATATCTTTTATGGTCATGCACCCTTAAAGAGTGGTCTATTCTTATTAAATCTCGATAGTAGTGACAAACATATTCATAATGTTGAAGCCAAAAGATGCAGAGTTGATAATGATAGTGCAACTTATTTGTGGCACTGCCGTTTGGGTCATATCGGTGTGAAGCGCATGAAGAAACTCCATACTGATGGACTTTTGGAACCACTTGATTATGAATCGCTTGGTACTTGCGAACCATGCCTTATGGGTAAGATGACAAAAACACCATTCTCCGGTACTATGGAGAGAGCAACACATTTGTTGGAAATCATACAGATGTATGTGGTCCGATGAATGTTGAGGCTCGTGGCGGATATCGTTATTTTCTCACCTTCACAGATGACTTAAGTAGATATGGATATATCTACTTAATGAAACATAAGTCTGAAACATTTGAAAAGTTCAAAGAATTTCAGAGTGAAGTTGAAAATCATCATAACAACAAAATAAAATTCCTACGATCTGATTGTGGAGGAGAATATTTGAGTTACGAGTTTGGTGTACATTTGAAACAATGCGGAATAGTTTCGCAACTCACGCCACCCGGAACACCATAGCGTAATGGTGTGTCCGAACGCCGTAATCGTACTTTACTTGATATGGTGCGATCTATGATGTCTCTTACTGATTTACCGCTATCGTTTTGGGGTTATGCTCTAGAGACGGTCGCATTCACGTTAAATAGGGCACCATCAAAATCCGTTGAGACGACGCCTTATGAACTATGGTTTGGCAAGAAACCAAAGTTGTCGTTTCTGAAAGTTTGGGGTTGCAATGCTTATGTGAAAAAACTTCAACCTGATAAGCTCGAACCCAAATTGGAGAAATGTGTCTTCATAGGATATCTAAAGGAAACTATTGGATACACCTTCTATCACAGATCCGAAGGCAAGGCTTTTGTTGCTAAATTCGGAAACTTTCTAGAGAAGGAGTTTCTCTCGAAAGAAGTGAGTGGGAGGAAAGTAGAACTTGATGAGGTAACCGTACCTGCTCCCTTATTGGAAAGTAGTACATCACAGAAACCAGTTTCTGTGACACCTACACCAATTAGTGAGGAAGCTAATGATGATGATCATGAAACTTTAGAACAAGATACTACTGAACCTCGTAGATCAACCAGAGTAAGATCCGCACCAGAGTGGTATGGTAATCCTGTTTTGGAAGTCATGCTGCTAGATCATGATGAACCTACGAACTATGGAGAAGCGATGGTGAGCCCAGATTCCGCAAAATGGCTTGAAGCCATGAAATCTGAGATGGGATCCATGTATGAGAACAAAGTATGGACTTTGGTTGACTTGCCCAATGATCGGCAAGCAATTGATAATAAATGGATCTTCAAGAAGAAGACTGACGCTGACGGTAATGTTACTATCTACAAAGCTTGACTTGTCGCAAAAGGTTTTCGACAAGTTCAAGGGATTGACTACGATGAGACCTTCTCACCCGTAGCGATGCTTAAGTCTGTCCGAATCATGTTAGCAATTGCCGCATTTTATGATTATGAAATTTGGCAGATGGATGTCAAAACTGCATTCCTGAATGGATTTCTGGAAGAAGAGTTGTATATGATGCAGCCAGAAGGTTTTGTTGATCCAAAGGGAGCTGACAAAGTGTGCAAGCTCCAGCGATCCATTTATGGACTGGTGCAAGCCTCCCGGAGTTGGAATAAACGCTATGATAGTGTGATCAAAGCATTTGGTTTTGTACAAACTTTTGGAGAAGCCTGTATTTACAAGAAAGTGAGTGGGAGCTCTGTAGCATTTCTGATATTATATGTAGATGACATATTACTAATCGGAAATGATATAGAATTTCTGGATAGCATAAAGGGATACTTGAATAAGAGTTTTTCAATGAAAGACCTCGGTGAAGGTGCTTACAAATTGGGCACTAATATCTATAGAGACAGATCAAGACGCTTAATTGGACTTTCACAAAGCACATACCTTGACAAAGTTTTGAAAAAGTTCAAAATGGATCAAGCAAAGAAAGGATTCTTGCCTGTGTTACAAGGTGTGAAATTGAGTAAGACTCAATGCCGACCAATGCAGAAGATAGAGAGAAAATGAAAGATGTTCCCTATGCTTCAGCCATAGGCTTTATCATGTATGAAATGCTGTGTACCAGACCTGATGTGTGTCTTGCTATAAGTCTAGCAGGAAGGTACCAAAGTAATCCAGGAGTGGATCACTGGACAGCGGTCAAGAACATCCTGAAATACCTGAAAAGGACGAAGGATATGTTTCTCATATATGAAGGTGACAAAGAGCTCATTGTAAATGGTTACGTAGACGCAAGCTTTGACACTGATCCGGACGATTCTAAATCGCAAACCGGATACGTGTTTACATTAAACGGTGGAGCTATCAGTTGGTGCAGTTCTAAACAAAGCGTTGTGGCGGGATCTACATGTGAAGCAGAGTACATAGCTACTTCGGAAGCAGCAAACGAAGGAGTCTGGATGAAGGAGTTCATATCCGGTCTAGGTGTCATACCTAGTGCATCGGGTCCAATGAAAATCTTTTGTGACAATACTGGTGCAATTGCCTTAGCAAAGGAATCCAGATTTCACAAGAGAACCAAGCACATCAAGAGACGCTTCAATTCCATCCGGGATCTAGTCCAGGTGGGAGACATAGAGATTTGCAAGATACATACGGATCTGAATGTTGCAGACCCGTTGACTAAGCCTCTTCCATGAGCAAAACATGATCAGCACCAAAGCTCCATGGGTGTTAGAATCGTTACCGTGTAATCTAGATTATTGACTCTAGTGCAAGTGGCAGACTGAAGGAAATATGCCCTAGAGGCAATAATAATGTTATTATTTTATTTCCTTATATCATGATAAATGTTTATTATTCATGCTAGAATTGTATTATCCGGAAACATAATACTTGTGTGAATACATAGACAAACTAAACGTCACTAGTATGCCTCTACTTGACTAGCTCGTTAATCAAAGATGGTTATGTTTCCTAACCATAGACATGTGTTGTCATTTGATTATCGGGATCACATTATTACAAGAATGATGTGATTGACATGACCCATTCCATTAGCTTAGCACCCGATCATTTAGTATGTTGCTATTGCGTTCTTCATGACTTATACATGTTCCTAAGATTATGAGATTATGCAACTCCCGTTTTCCGGAGGAACACTTTGTGTGCTACCAAACATCACAACGTAAATGGGTGATTATAAAGGAGCTCTACAGGTGTCTCCAAAGGTGAATGTTGGGTTGGCGTATTTCGAGATTAGGATTTGTCACTCCAATTGTCGGAGAGGTATCTCTGGGCCCTGTCGGTAATGCACATCATATAAGCCTTGCAAGCATTGCAACTAATGAGTTAGTTGCGAGATGATGTATTATGAAACGAGTAAAGAGACTTGCCGGTAACGAGATTGAACTAGGTATTGAGATACCGACGATCGAATCTCAGGCAAGTAACATACCAATGACATAGGGAACAACGTATGTTGTTATGCGGTCTGACCGATAAAGACCTTCGTAGAATATGTGGGAGCCAATATGAGCATCCAGGTTCCGCTATTGGTTATTGACCGGAGACATGTCTCGGTCATGTCTACATTGTTCTCAAACCCGTAGGGTCCGCACGCTTAAGGTTTCGATGACAGTTATATGAGTTTATGAGTTTTGATGTACCGAGGTTAGTTTGGAGTCCCGGATGTAATCACAGACATGACGAGGAGTCTCGAAATGGTCGAGATATAAAGATTGATATATTGGACGGCTATATTCGGACACCGGAAGTGTTCCGGGTGATTTCGGAGAAAACCGGAGAGCCGGAGGGTTACCGGAACCCCCCCGGGAGAAGTAATGGGCCATATGGGCCTTAGTGGAGAGAGAGAGGGGCAGCCAGGGTGGGCCGTGCACCTCCTCCCCCTGGTCCGAATTGGACTAGCATAGGGGGGGCGGCGCCCCCTTTCCTTCTCCCTCCCTACTTCCTTCCCCCTCCTAGTAGGAGTCCTACTCCTACTAGGAGGAGGACTCCTCCTTGGCGCGCCTATAGGGCCGGCCGGCCTCCTCCCCTTGCTCCTTTATATACGGGGGCAGGGGGCATCCCTGGACACATAAGTTCATCCACGTGATCGTTTTCTTAGCCGTGTGCGGTGCCCCCTTCCACCATAATCCTCGATAATATTGTAGTGGTGCTTAGGCAAAGCCCTGCGACAGTCGAACATCAAGATCGTCACCACGCCGTCGTGCTAACGGAACTCTTCCCTGACACTTTGCTGGATCGGAGTCCGGGAATCATCATCAAGCTGAACGTGTGCTAGAACTCGGAGGTGCCGTACGTTCGGTGCTTAGATCGGTCGGATCGGGAAGACATACGACAACTTCCTCTACGTTGTGTCAACACCTCCGTTGCCGGTCTACGAGGGTATGTAGACAACACTCTCCCCTCTCGTTGCTATGCATCACCATGATCTTGTGTGTGCGTAGGAATTTTTTTGAAATTACTATGTTCCCCAACACGGCGGCTGCATTTTTTTAGGCGAGGGAGAGGCGTCTTGTGGAGCCCTGCGCAGTGGTGTCGTGATCCCCGCACAACGGTCATGTTGGGCCACTACTATTTCGTCATCATCGGTGCCATGGTTGCTTCCTCCTTCCTCATCCTTCGGCGGTGCTCGGTACGACTACGTCGAGGGGGTGGTGCGGCGAGCTTCGAGTAGTGAAGATGTTGGAATTTGTCACTACGGATGCTATATCCAATGCCAAGAGATGTTATGACTGGCCGCGGCACATCTAGGTTTTACTGGATCCGGCGACGGTAGATGCTACAGTCGGTGGCCAGGGATGTGATGTCTGCTAGAACTACGTTGGTAATTTCCCAAAGAGGAAGGGATGATGCAGCAGAGTAATGGTAGGTATTTACCTCAGTGATGATACCAAGGTTATCGAACCAGTAGGAGAACTAAGCAACACTACGTAAACAGCACATGCGCACAAATAACAAATACTTGCAACCTGATGTATTAAAGGGGTTGTAAATCCCTTTCGGGTAACAGTGCCAGAAATTGGCAAACGGACATGAGAAAGTTGTAATAATTTGATAGATCGAACGCCAAATAAAATAAAGTGCGGCAAGGTATTTTTTATTTTTGGTTTAATAGATCTAAAAATAAAAGGCAAATAAAATAGATCGCAAGGCAAATATAACAAAGAACAGACCCGGGGGCTGTAGATTTCACTAGTGGCTTCTCTCGAGAAAAATAGCAAATGGTGGGTGAACGAATTACTATTGGGCAATTGATAGAACTTCAAATAATCATGATGATATCCAGGCAATGATCATTATATAGGCATCACGTCCAAGATTAATAGACCGACTCCTACCTGCATCTACTACTATTACTCCACACATCGATTGCTATCCAGCATGCATCTAGTGTATTAAGTTCATGGAGAAACAGAGTAATGCAATAAGAACGATGACATGATGTAGACAAGATCTATTTATTTAGAAATAGACCCCATCTTGTTATCCTTAATAGCAACGACACATACGTGTCAGTTCCCCTTTTGTCACTGGGATCAAGCACCGTAAGATCGAACCCATCACAAAGCACCTCTTCCCATTGCAAGATAAATAGATCAAGTTGGCCAAACAAAACGCAAATATAGGAGAGGAAATACGACGCTATAATCAATCATGCATATAAGAGATCAAAGAAGACTCTAATAACTTTCATGGATAAAAAGATAGATCTTATCATAAACTCAAAGTTCATCGGATCCCAACAAACACACCGCAAAAAGAGTTACATCATATGGATCTCCAAGAGACCATTGTATTGAGAATCAAACGAGAGAGAGGCAGCCATCTAGCTACTAACTACGGACCCGTAGATCTACAAAGAACTACTCACGGATCATTGGAGAGGCACCAATGGACATGATGAACCCCTCTGTGATGGTGTCTAGATTGGATCTCGTGGTTCTGGACTCTGCGGCGACTCGAATTGATTTTCATCGACTCCCCTAGGGTTTCTGGAATATTGGGGTATTTATAGAGAAAAGAGGATGTATGGGGGCACCCGAGGTGGTCACAACCCACCAAGGCACGTCTGGGCCTCCAGGAGCGCCCTGGTGGGTTGTGCTCCCCTCGAAGCACCCCCAGGCGCTTCTCTGGCCCACTTGATGTCTCCTGGTCCAAAAAAATCCACAAAGAGTTTCACTGCATTTGGACTTGTTCGGTATTGATTTCCTGCGATGTAAAACCATGCAAAAAACAGCAACTGGCACTTGGCACTATGTCAATAGGTTAGTACCAAATAATGATATAAAATAACTATAGAATGATTATAAAACATCCAAACAGAATTTTTGATGCGGAATTCTTCCTAACATGTCATCTCATATTCTTTTCTTTGTATTGACATTTGGACTTTTATATGGTTCAAAGCAATAGTCTAGTTTTGACATGAGACTTAAATACACAAGCATATCAACAAGCAACCATGTCTTTCAAAATATCAATGCTAAAATAAGTTATCCCTAGCCCATCTGTAGGATAGAAAGTAGGTCTAGAGGGGGTGATTAGACTACTTGACCAAATAAAAATCTAGCCTTTTCCCAATTTTAAGTCTTGGCAGATTTTAGCAACTTATAACACAAGTCAAGGAATCAACCTACACATGCAATTCTAAGAGTATAGCAGCGGAAAGTAAAACGTTGCACATGAAGGTAAAGGGAGGGATTTGGAAGGGCAAACGCAATGTAGACACGGAGATTTTTAGTGTGGTTCCGATAGGTGGTGCTATCGTACATCCACGTTGATGGAGACTTCAACCCACGAAGGGTAACGGTTGCGCGAGTCCACGGAGGGCTCCACCCATGAAGGGTCCACAAAGAAGCAACCTTGTCTATCCCACCATGGCAATCGCCCACGAAGGATGAATCAAATCAGTGGGGCCGAGTTTGACTTTAGGTTTAGGACATATTTGGGTATGAGAAAGTGGTTGAGGGCTTTGGAGCATGTCACTAAGCATTTTGAGCAAGTAGACCATTAAGCAACACCTCATCCCCTTTTAAGTATTGGCTTTCTCATGGACTCAATGTGATCTTGGATCACTAAAATAGAAATGAAGAGTCTTGAGCTTTTGCCAACATTTTTCCTTAGCATTTTGAGGGGTCCACATCTCTAGTCCATGCCATGCCAATCATTGAACTTTCTGAAATAATCATCTTGAAAGGATATTAGTTCAATGAGCTATATGTTGTTATGAATTACCAAAACCACCCAGGGATTAGTTGCACTTTCAATCTCCCTTTTTTGGTAAATGATGACAACATATAGATCAAAGCTTCAACAAATGATAATAAGAATGAAATATATCGTTGCTTTGAGAAGTATGTGATAAGCAAGAGCTCCCCCTAAATTTGTGAATTATTTATGATTTGCTTCTGAATGCAAATGCACAATCGATTAGGTTCATGGATTACTCTTCCATGTCACATACATCTTGGTGGAGCGCTCAAAAAGATAGAATATAGATAGCATGCACTCATCACCAAGACAAATATGATTGATCATACACAAGTAATAAGATAGCATCATTCAAGCATAGCGTAATATGATCAACCACATGATCATAGAAGTATCTCACACACAAGCACAAATATTGTAACAAACACAAGCAAATAAGTAGCGAGAGAGACCAATAACAAGCAAAACACACTCTCTCTCTCTCTCTCTCTCTCTCTCTCTCTTGAAGCCTATGATCTATACACTTTCTCCCTCTTTGGCAACAAGTTAAAAGCATGAAAATGCATAGTGCTATACGACACTCTAAGCATGATCTTTGGGAGATCCGGAGTGCGAAGATGGCGTGGAGAGAACAACATCTACAAAGACTTCGGCTGGCATCTGAGGAACTGGAGGGGTTGCCACTAGAGGGGCAACTGAGGCTGTGGCTGCAGGAGCTGAAGTTGTGGCCCTAGTGTCACTGACTAGCATTGGTGTAGACCATTGTGCTCTAGCTACCCTTTGATAAGCATCTATAGTTGTCCTGTCACTCCTATCCTCAAGGTCTTTCTGTATCTTCTCAACTGAAGTATGAATATCAGTGACTTTGATACCCTACTCATGCAGCTTTGTCTCAAAGATCCTCTCAAGGCTCTCTTGATTCCGAATCAGGGTAGCTAGTCCTTTCTCTATTCTCACTGTGGCCTCAAGTCGATAGCTGAGCTGGTCCTGCTTGGTCTTGATATTGACTGCTGAGGGATATGGAGTCTTTGAAGCTTTTTTAGCCTTAGCCTTCTCTCTCTTCTCCTGAGCCTCAACGGAAGTAGGATGTGAAGCATCCATAACAACTGTGTTATCCTCAAAATCTGGCCTCAAGGGAAGGTTCTCTTTGTCCAACAAGTATGTGCCTGTGCCCATCTTGGAATTTATGAGCATCTAAATGTGTGGAGCATAGCCACATGATCTCTTCTGGTCAGCTTCAGTCCTCTTAACTGTCTGAACTATCAAGGACATCACCTTGAACTTCTCTAGCACATAAAACATGTGTAGCAAGTTGATGGAGTGCCCTCTGATCATCCTGTGATCTCTAGACTTGGGCAGCAAAGTGTGCCTGAGGATAGTGTTGATTGTTGGCAGCCCTGACAATAGGTAATACACAGAGCCAAACTTATGAGTTTCCAAGGAATCATCTGGAATTTCCTTGTACATGTGTGCCATGGAGTTGTGGCCTTTCCTGGGCTTGGCATACAGATCAGTATCATCATCAGCCTCTGTAGGAGCATGGATCAGCTCAGCCCACTCAGCAACAGTACATTGGTACCTCGTACCTTCTCTCATCCAGATAATCTTACCATCTGGGTAGAAGTGAGTTGTTGATTAGAACTGCATCACCATCTCATCATTCCACTTTGTCAGTTTCTGACACACAAAAGTATCAACTCCATTCATTCTGAAGCTCTCATGAACTCCAGGAAAGTGATCTTCATTCTTGTCAATGAACTTCCAATCATCCCATCTAATGTCACTGACAATGGGCTTCTTCTCTAGGAGGACAGTCTCATAGAAGTCATGTTGTTCCTTAGTGTGGAACCTTTAGTCTACAACAGTCCTTCTTCTTGTTGCATATGGATCAGTTTGCCTCCAGATTCTGAGAGCTGCATCCTTTCTCTCTTTCATATTCTCAGCCACTTTGTGATTGTCATCATGGTCTGGAATCTTTCGTTTAAGCTTCCTAAGTACTTAGGACTCTTCATTTTCTTCAACTTCAGGCACTGGGGCCTTGTTCTTCTCGATAGCAGGGATGTTCCTGGTAGATCTCTTAGGTGCAGATTGCTTGGGAGCAGTCTATTACCAAAATCGGTCCCACCGAGTTTGTGTAATCGGTCTCATCGAGATTACGTTATGCCCTAACCCTATTGATATCGGTCTCACCGACTTGACATGTCGGCCCCACTGAAAACCCTAATGGTCACGTTATGAACTAAATCGGTCTGACCGAGTTGTATGATTCGGTCCCACCGAGTTTGGTGATTTGTGTGTAATAGTTAGATTTTGTGTTGAGGCTATATATACCACTCCACCCACTCTTCATTCATGGAGAGAGCTATCAGAACATGCCTACAATTCCAACATACATTTTCTGAGAGAGAACCACCTACACTTGTGTCAGGACCCCGACTCAATGCCACATCGATCTAGCATGTAACACCTCATATCACTTTGCGGCCTCACGCACGGTATTCCCACGGGTGTCGCCTTACCTTTGCCTGGGACCGTTTGCGCCTTTTGGCACACGTATATGACAGTGTCGCTAGCATCCATATGATAAGGATCCCGGGCTGACATGGCTAGTCGTAAACCCAAAGTGGCATAGACTTACAGGGACAGGCATCCATGACCCAACATCGAACGTGTCGGTCATCAGCGAGTGAATCCAGGCTGTAGCACTGGGCTAGCAGGACTCCAGTGAACCGGGCTATAGCGGGCTAACAGGACTCCGGTATTCATCGCGTGACATTTCCCCGAAGGGACAGACACAGGAACGAAGAAGGACACATGCCGGCCAGCCTAAGTGTTCCGGAGCAGTAGCAAGCTACCATGGCTCAGTGGAAACACTAGGAGACATTTCCCGGTAAGAGAGGCTACTAAGGATAAACAACTAGATAGTCATATCCCACACATACCAAGCATTTCAATAACATACACACAATATGCTCGATATGTGCAAATACAACATGGCATCACAACATGACTCTACAACTCAAGTATTTAACCAATAGGCTCCGAGGAGCGAGATATTACAAACATGGGTCTCATGACCCCACACTTAGAGCATACAAGTCAAAGCACATGCGGAAGCTTAACCTGTCTGAGTACAGACATCTATAAATGAAAAAGGCTGAGAAGCCTGACTATCTACCAGATCCTGCCGAGGGCACAAGATCGTAGCTGAGGTAACAAGCTAAACGTCGAAGTCCAAGCGGAACTACTAGTGAGACTGAAGTCTCTCTGCAAAAACATAAAATAGGCAAACGTGAGTACAAATGTACCCAGCAAGACTTACATCAAAACTAACTACATATGCATCATTATAAACAAAGGGGATGGTGGGGTTTAACTGCAGCAAGCCAGCTTTGACTCGGTGGCTATCCTGAACTACGACTGCAAGTAACTCTTTTGAGGTGGCGCACACGAGTCCACATATTCACCATATCAATACACCACTATGGATCCGCTCTCGTCTCCCTACGAGAACGCCATCCATAGCACTCACGCTTATCTTGCGTATTTTAGAGTATCCACTTTCACTTGTCTATGAACTGTACAAGGGGTCCAAGTTTCCATATCCGAGGAATCCGGCTATTCGAATAGATAATGATAACCCTGCAGGGGTGTACTTCTTCACACACGCTTTCGCCACTTATCGCCCTGTACACGTCATGTACCTCGGCAACCTTCAAGCGGAAGCCGGGCGAGGGAGTCGGCCACGACCTGACTAACCGAACAAGTCTCTAGTCCAGGTTTATCGCCTATTCGGGTTCCATCCGCAAGGAGATCCGGCCGGGGTGTCGCTCACGGCCCCAAACGATGTGTGCAGGGTTCCCAAGCCCACCTCGATGGGTGGATGTACGCTTGGTACACCGTGCCACTGTGCCTAGTCTGTCCCAAGCCCACCTGTACCGGGTGCCACTTGGTAGACTACTAACACTACCTACAAACACCAGAAACTAGTTGTAACTCCTGGACAAAGATCATGTTGATTAATAAGTCGAGAGGGGTCGAGTTACCGGAACCCAATGTGTGGTAGTAACTGGTCATGGATCACAAACACAGAACTCAGTTCCTGAAGACGGCTGCAATGAGACAACCCACCATGTACTCCTACATGGCCTCTCACCGCTACCTTTACCAAATCGTGTTCACACACTTAGCTCACACACAGTAGGACATGTTCACACGCCTCTGGTTCATCCCCGATGAATCAGACCTGACTCAACTCTAAGCAGTAGCAGGCATGAAAAACAAGCATGAATGAGTAGGCACATCAGGGCTCAAACAACTCCTACTCATGCTAGTGGGTTTCATCTATTTACTGTGGCAATGACAGGTCATGCAAAGGATGAAGGGGTTCAGCTACCGCATCAAGTAACAAATATGTCGTTGTTGTCCTAATGCAGTAAAAGAGAGCAAGAGCGAGAGAGTGGGATTTTATCGGAATGAACAAGGGGGTTTTGCTTGCCTGGCACCTCTGAAGATAGCATTGAGTCTTCATCAGTGTCAACGATCACATCGTCGGTACAACGTCTATCGAGGGGGAACAACACCGGCAAACACAGAAGAAACATGATCAATGCAATGCACAATATGATGCATGCTATGACATGGCAATATGAATGTGTTTTGTGCTAATGCAACTAGAACCAGTTTAAATGAAGTTGGTTTGAATCCAAGATTCAAACTCAAACTCCATATGTGGATATTTAAATGCCATTAATATGATTTGTGCTAAACAGCATCTATAAGTTGTTCTAACATGCATGAAAATGGTACAGATGGATTCATTGAATTTTTCTGATAATTTTTCATATATAAATTATTTAATTTGGAGTTACGGTTGAATTTCTATGAATTTTAGAAGTTTAGAATATTTTCTGAAATAAATAAATCATTTCTGATTTATTTAAAACTCCAGAAAACATTTACTGCGTCAGCATGACATCACCCTGACGTCATCAGGTCAACAGGGCGGGTCCAGGTCAAACCTGACGTGTGGGGGCCACACGTCAGTGTCACAGGGCTGCTTAGCTCACTGACAGGTGGGACCAAGTAAACGGCCACGTCAGCTTGGTCAAAGCTGACGTGTGGGCCCATGGTGGTTAGGTTAAAACTTAACAGAAAATAATAAAGATTAAATAAGGGCGTGGGGCCCATACGTCAGTGGCTCTGGGGAGGGTTAGCTGGCCGTGATTAGCGCTAATCACGCGGCCACGTCGGCAAGTGACGCCGGCGACCACGGCGACGGCGGGACCTCGCCGGAGTTGCTCGGGACGGTGCTACAGACGGTTGTTTGCGACGGGGTTGGGCTCTATGGGGAGCTCGAGGAGTGGCGCATCCACTGGTGGCGGCGAATGGAGCTGGGGTGGCCCGAAGCGACGGCAACTACGACGACGGCGGCGGCCGGAGTTCGGGCGACCACGGGTTTGATGCTGCAGAGAGCAAGCGGGCTAGTTTTTTCGCTAGGCATGCTCTACGGGAAACTACGAACGCGCAGGGCTCACCGGGGTGACCAAATGGTCACCGGAGCTACGCCGGCGGCGAGCTCGGCGGAGGTAAGCTTCGGCCATGGCGGAATCGGTGCTAGAGGACGCGCTAGAGGAAGGGCACAGGGGGGAAATGGAGAGGAGCTCACGTAGGGACTAGCAGAGTCGACGACGAGGTCGGGGAAGCTCTGGACGACGCGAATTTACGGCGGCGATCTCCGGGCACCGGAGATGAAGACGACGACGCTCCGGTCGACTGGGGCCTCCTCTGGTCGCGTGCGTCGGTGTGCAGCTCCATGGAGTCGGGACGGAGCTCAGGGATGCGAAGAGGGAGCGAGGGGGTGGCTGTGGCCGCGGCGAACGGTGTCGGTGGCAACGAGCTCCGCTCGGGCAGAGAGGGAGAGAGAGCAGAGGAGAGGAACGAGGGAGAGGGAGAGGGCGAGGGGGTCCAGGGGGTCGCGCTGGCGTCGTCTAGGTGCGACGAGGGGTAGCCAGGCAGGCTAGGAGGGAGGAGGTGGCCGGGGAGCGTGGCCGCGCGCGCCGGGCGCGTGCCCGTCCTCCTGGCAGAGGAGGAAGGCGACAGGGGGGGTAGCGGTGGCGGGCTGGGCCGATTCTGCTGGGCCACCAGGTGAGTGGGCCTCAGGTAAGCGTCAGGTAAGTCCTACTCTGCTCTGTTTTATTTTTCTGTTTGTTTTATTTTTTTATTTAATCTTTTGCCACTGTTTTGAATTTAAAATAATTCAAACAATGCCAAAAGCTCCTCTGAATATTTTTATTTTGCTAGATGGACTTTTCCAAAAGCTCATAAAATATTTCAGGGGTATTTGAAATTATATTCTAGTTATATGAATATAATTCAAATTCAAATAGCTAATGATTTAAATTCAAAGTCCCAAAAATAAATCCTTAAAAATGTTCAATATTTTTGGTTTGGATCAAAACCCTTGCCAAAAATCTTAAACATCTAAGAAGAGCATTTTGGAACAATGAATGAGATTTTAGGGTTTTTGCCCTTCTTTTATTTAAGTTTTTGAGGCTTCCAAAATTCCTCAGTTCAAGTTTCAAAAATTTAAACATGATGCACAGATGGAAGCAAGCATAGGTCAGGCCAGAACTAGGGATGTGACAACTCACCCCCACTAAACAAGAATCTCGTCTCGAGATTCAAGCGTAGGGTAAGATGAAGGGGAAACGCAAACTAGTATAATCTTCACGATCCAGGTTGCACTTCAAATGAACGTTGATTCGATCACCATCTTTGTCCCGTCGTCGTGCTCTGAGAACTCTAGCTAGCATGACAGCAAGAGGAAAAGGACAACTCCGGAAGAATCGATCTTCTCGAAGATCAATCAACTTAGGATCAGCTCACCAAGTGAGTCATAGCAACATCTCTTGAGCTGAGACACGAAGCATACATCTGAAGAAATGGAGTGAGACAGATGACGAGGGCTCGCTAAGTAGACAACAATTCCAGACTTCAGAATGTGGTGATCGGTTGTCAACGTAGCGAGGAGTTGAGTTGCCATGATACCACAACGAGGCACCTTAGGGATGGTGACTCGTAGAAATATCCCCTTAAGTGGCAAAAAGAATTACCTTTGATATAGAGATCATTGAGACTCTCTATATCAGCCTAAGGCAAATCACAGCAATCGATTGGCGGGGGTCGGTAGAATGGCATACTCGGACTTGGATGATGTGGATTACCTTGTTGAAGACAACGTAATGGATGAATTTGCTTATCACCGGAAATGGAAGAGACCCATGGTAGAATGGCACATTGGCGGTGCAAGCTGGGAACAAAATGCAAATGCTGGGAATGATTCTGGTAACTAGGGAAGAACCCAACAATAGAGAGTGAATTCACTGTTTGAGAAGTTATAGCATAACCGAGGAAGTTGAGAGCAACCCTAGTTAATGCCGATGGTAACACCTAACGCTTGTGCGTGCTCTCAAGAACTTGAGCATTTCCATATTCATCAAGGTTTTACCAACATCCGTGTCAAGGATCCTGGCAACACAACATACTACCATGATGGATGGTGATGGAGGATGCCGATGCGAAAGAAGATAACACTTTCTCAGATTTCACCTTAGGGAGGCCAAGGGATCAAAATCTGGATGATTGACCGAGAGACATTTAGCACTCCGCTTCTAATGCTCTCCTTGATGTGTAGCGTAACCCATTTACATGGTTTGGTATCTAGAACATCAAGTAAAAGATCGGACTTCGGGAGCATAAACGAAAATCCATAATGAACAACTAGGGAGTAAATCCTACGAAATCCTTATGGGGAGGTGGCCAACTTCTTCAATCAAGATACTACAATAATAGGTCTTTCGGCTGGGTGGTGCTGGCCACGACATCCACTTTACCGGTTTTCCGAGGGACCGATATTATAGTTCTTGGGGAAATGTTCCAACCATCAAATCTGCCTGAGATTTAGATCTGGTTGGTGTCAGGATATTCCAGACTCATCGAGTCTGGGAAGAAAAATGAAAGTTTTGCAACACAAATCGACGAGATGACGTTGTGAGATTCTCGGGGAATGAACTACGATAGTAAGCTCCAAAACATGAGCTGGTTCTGCTACAAACATGTGAACACGTTTGTCCCAGACAAGCATGGCCACGTAGTAGTCTTATAATTAAACACTACCGAGTTCAGGTGGGGAACCATCATCGAGGATATCGAAGTCTTTACGCAAGTCCATGGATTAGATCCCAATCATAGACTTCTTTTCCTTGAACAAGTCAATCAGTGGCTTGGTGTGTTGGGATATACATATGGAATGAAGATGATCAGTCCAACAGACCACAGAATTCTTCGCACGTGCATGACTGACTTGGGATGATTCCAAAGGAGGTAAAAACATGCTTTCTCGAATTCACGGCGGCAACTTGCATCAAATGCACATGAATTAGAGGAAGTCACTTCTTTTCATCCAAACAAATGCTTCACGAACGGGGCATGAAGAAAATCCTTACACAAGTTTCCAACACTAGCTTAATGTTCAACAAAATCATGGAGGAGATAAGGATGTTGTCAATGGGCTCAACAACAATTCATCCGGGTTTCCTTTTAAAAGAAATTCCATAGTTAAGTGAACACGATGATAGCATTGGTCAGACCAAAGAATATAATGGTGTATGCTCGAGGAAAAAAAACCACGAGTAAGACAACATTACGAATATCGTTGGTTCTTATTTGATTTGACGATAGCCCACACTCAAATCAAAGGATTGATAAGACAATAGGTCCAGCAACTGATCACAGGGACCAATCGATGAAGATATCATCTTTCTTCAACACACACTACACAAGAATATCCCTTTGGAACGAACTAAGTAAGGCAAGCTTTTATCTTCCAACTCTCCAAGTTGTTGTCTAGCTTAACCAACTAGCTCAGGGATATCTAACACCGATCTTGGAGAGAGGGTGGTTCACAAGAAACCAACTTGATCACGAGCTCAACATAACAGTCAGGGGACAACCTGGTAATACTTCCGAGAAGATATTCGGAAAATCACGAACCACCGGTATGTTACTAAGCTCGAGAGCAATCTTTCTTTTCAGGGCAAGATGATATGATCAAATGAGCGAGGACTTGACAAAATCCTAACTCATCAATCAAAGAGTGCACTAGGAAATAAGGACTAGGTAGCAAAATCAACCTTAGGGCGATGATTCAAAAATCAACATGCTAAGAATGAGGTTATTGTCCATTAACTACCAAGTAACAAGGTTGCTAGGAGTATTGAATTCACACATCACGATTCACTTGTCGGCATTCCGGTTGCGACAACACGGAACCGAGGGATGAATAATGATGGCGAGAAGTACCACTACATCAAGAATTCACAAGAGCCGGTGCAATCCTCATGAAAATCCTGACATAAAGACGGTAATACTTCAGGGTAGAACAGAATCAAAAGCTGGGCTGGCATTTTGATCTGCGGAGCACAATTGCTTTGACCCAATCCTAGATATGGATGAGGTACTGGAGTTTGTTTCTCCTAGTCATTCCGGAATAGAATGGCTTGACAGACCACAAGAGTAATAGGCATCGATGAACGAATGCACACATAATCTTGACTATCAATTGATAGACGAGGGTCAGAAGACAACTAAAGAGGGACAACTCAAAGGAACATACGATTTTCTGAGTTGTGGATGCATGGTTTAGCATGTCGAACGAATTCAACATATTTCTTCCGGGCAATCCATGCGGAAGGGTAGAACTGGCAGAGCCACAATATATAATGGAGAACTCATAGAGGCCTGTTGTGATCTTTTGATCCAACAAACTTCTGCCATAATGGTTCATGGTATTTGGAAGAACGATATACCACGGACCTCGAGGACTATCGCAAAGTTACTAATATCCTAAAGGAACTAGCAAACACTATCAACATGAAGTAAGTAGAGTGAATCTCGGGTTCAAAAACCAGGAATAGAATACCTACTACTAGGTAGCATCACGGGATGCTTTCGAGAATAAAGGCCAGAATCTTCACACTGAGAACACTAAACATTGCTAGATTACTAGGTGACTCCCTAAAACACCTAGGGTCATAATAATAGCTCCAACATAAATGTCAAGGCAATAGAATACCTCAACTCAACAATTAGTGTGATTGAGCTGGTCATAAAGGAACATCGAAACCAGAGGGAAAGGATTTTGCAAATGCATCAGACTATTTAGAAACCTGGGATGACTCGGACAGCATAACGGCTGTAAATGCTCAAAAAAGATTTGAGACATTCACAAAATGGTGGCATAATCACTCAGAAGCACAATATCAAGGTTTCGAGATCATCAGAGACATACCGAAGTAGTAGTAACTGGACTGAGGCTTAAATCCAACAATCTTATAAGTCTACGGATTAGTAACACGTGATCCTGATAGAAAGAAGAGATAGCCTAATTCCTTAACCCCGTAGGAAAGATAAGATGACTCAGATCAGAAGGGCATAAGGTATAAGGAGTAAAAAGAGCCTTACGTTCCATCCCACAATCAATTCCCTTATATAACTAAAGAATTTCTAGACTCAACTTCGACCAGTTTGGCTTGGTAATCCTACAGGCAGTCAAGCTCTGATACCAAAACTGTCAGGACCCCGACTCAATGCCACATCGATCTAGCATGTAACACCTCATATCACTTTGCGGCCTCACGCACGGTATTCCCACGGGTGTCGCCTTACCTTTGCCCGGGACCGTTTGCGCCTTTTGGCACACGTATATGACAGTGTCGCTAGCATCCATATGATAAGGATCCCGGGCTGACATGGCTAGTCGTAAACCCAAAGTAGCACAGACTTACAGGGACAGGCATCCATGACCCAGCATCGAACGTGTCGGTCATCAGCGAGTGAATCCAGGCTATAGCACTGGGCTAGCAGGACTCTGGTGAACCAGGCTGTAGCGGGCTAATAGGACTCCGGTATTCATCGCGTGACATTTCCCCGAAGGGACAGACACAGGAACGAAGAAGGACACATGCCGGCCAGCCTAAGTGTTCCGGAGCAGTAGCAAGCTACCATGGCTCAGTGGAAACACTAGGAGACATTTCCCGGTAAGAGAGGCTACTAAGGATAAACAACTAGATAGTCAGATCCCACACATACCAAGCATTTCAATAACATACACACAATATGCTCGATATGTGCAAATACAACATGGCATCACAACATGACTCTACAACTCAAGTATTTAACCAATAGGCTCCGAGGAGCGAGATATTACAAACATGGGTCTCATGACCCAACACTCAGAGCATACAAGTCAAAGCACATGCGGAAGCTTAACCTGTCTGAGTACAGACATCTATAAATGAAAAAGGCTGAGAAGCCTGACTATCTACCAGATCCTGCCGAGGGCACAAGATCATAGCTGAGGTAACAAGCTAAACGTCGAAGTCCAAGCGGAACTACTAGTGAGACTGAAGTCTCTCTGCAAAAACATAAAATAGGCAAACGTGAGTACAAATGTACCCAGCAAGACTTACATCAAAACTAACTACATATGCATCATTATAAACAAAGGGGATGGTGGGGTTTAACTGCAGCAAGCCAGCTTTGACTCGGTGGCTATCCTGAACTACGACTGCAAGTAACTCTTTTGAGGTGGCGCACACGAGTCCACATATTCACCATATCAATACACCACTATGGATCCGCTCTCGTCTCCCTACGAGAACGCCATCCATAGCACTCACGCTTATCTTGCGTATTTTAGAGTATCCACTTTCACTTGTCTATGAACTGTACAAGGGGTCCAAGTTTCCATATCCGAGGAATCCGGCTATTCGAATAGATAATGATAACCCTGCAGGGGTGTACTTCTTCACACACGCTTTCGCCACTTATCGCCCTGTACATGTCATGTACCTCGGCAACCTTCAAGCGGAAGCCGGGCGAGGGAGTCGGCCACGACCTGACTAACCGAACAAGTCTCTAGTCCAGGTTTATCGCCTATTCGGGTTCCATCCGCAAGGAGATACGGCCGGGGTGTCGCTCACGGCCCCAAACGATGTGTGCAGGGTTCCCAAGCCCACCTCGACGGGTGGATGTACGCTTGGTACACCGTGCCACTGTGCCTAGTCTGTCCCAAGCCCACCTGTACCGGGTGCCACTTGGTAGACTACTAACACTACCTACAAACACCAGAAACTAGTTGCAACTCCTGGACAGAGATCATGTTGATTAATAAGTCGAGAGGGGTCGAGTTACCGGAACCCAATGTGTGGTAGTAACTGGTCATGGCCGACTCCTGAAGACGGCTGCAATGAGACAACCCACCATGTACTCCTACATGGCCTCTCACCGCTACCTTTACCAAATCGTGTTCACACACTTAGCTCACACACAGTAGGACATGTTCACACGCCTCTGGTTCATCCCCGATGAATCAGACCTGACTCAACTCTAAGCAGTAGCAGGCATGACAAACAAGCATGAATGAGTAGGCACATCAGGGCTCAAACAACTCCTACTCATGCTAGTGGGTTTCATCTATTTACTGTGGCAATGACAGGTCATGCAAAGGATGAAGGGGTTCAGCTACCGCAGCAAGTAACAAATATGTCGTTGTTGTCCTAATGCAGTAAAAGAGAGCAGGAGCGAGAGAGTGGGATTTTATCGGAATGAACAAGGGGTTTTTGCTTGCCTGGCACCTCTGAAGATAGCATTGAGTCTTCATCAGTGTCAACGATCACATCGTCGGTACAACGTCTATCGAGGGGGAACAACACCGGCAAACACAGAAGAAACATGATCAATGCAATGCACAAATATGATGCATGCTATGACATGGCAATATGAATGTGTTTTGTGCTAATGCAACTAGAACCAGTTTAAATGAAGTTGGTTTGAATCCAAGATTCAAACTCAAACTCCATATGTGGATATTTAAATGCCATTAATATGATTTGTGCTAAACAGCATCTATAAGTTGTTCTAACATTCATGAAAATGGTACAGATGGATTCATTGAATTTTTCTGATAATTTTTCATATATAAATTATTTAATTTGGAGTTACGGTTGAATTTCTATGAATTTTAGAAGTTTAGAATATTTTCTGAAATAAATAAATCATTTCTGATTTATTAAAAACTCTAGAAAACATTTACTGCGTCAGCATGACATCACCCTGACGTCATCAGGTCAACAGGGCGGGTCCAGGTCAAACCTGATGTGTGGGGGCCACACGTCAGTGTCACAGGGCTGCTTAGCTCACTGACAGGTGGGACCAAGTCAACGGCCACGTCAGCTTGGTCAAAGCTGACGTGTGGGCCCATGGTGGTTAGGTTAAAACTTAACAGAAAATAATAAAGATTAAATAAGGGCGTGGGGCCCATACGTCAGTGGATCTGGGGAGGCTTAGCTGGCCGTGATTAGCGCTAATCACGCGGCCACGCCGGCAAGTGACGCCGGCGACCACGGCGACGGCGGGACCTCGCCGGAGTTGCTCGGGACGGTGCTACAGACGGTTGTTTGCGACGGGGTTGGGTTCTACGGGGAGCTGGAGGAGTGGCGCATCCACTGGTGGCGGCGAATGGAGCTGGGGTGGCCCGAAGCGACGGCAACTACGACGACGGCAGCGGCCGGAGTTCGGGCGACCACGGGTTTGATGCTGCAGAGAGCAAGCGGGCTAGTTTTTGCGCTAGGCATGCTCTACGAGAAACTACGAACGCGCAGGGCTCGCCGGGGTGACCAAATGGTCACCGGAGCTACGCCGGCGGCGAGCTCAGCGGAGGTGAGCTTCGGCCATGGCGGAATCGGTGCTAGAGGACGCGCTAGAGGAAGGGCACAGGGGGGAAATGGAGAGGAGCTCACATAGGGACTAGCAGAGTCGACGACGAGGTCGGGGAAGCTCTGGACGACGCGAATTTACGGCGGCGATCTCCGGGCACCAGAGATGAAGACGACGACGCTCCGGTCGACTGGGGCCTCCTCTGGTCGCGTGCGTCGGTGTGCAGCTCCATGGAGTCGGGACGGAGCTCAGGGATGCGAAGAGGGAGCGAGGGGGTGGCTATGGCCGCGGCGAACGGCGTCGGTGGCAACGAGCTCCGCTCGGGCAGAGAGGGAGAGAGAGCAGAGGACAGGAACGAGGGAGAGGGAGAGGGCGAGGGGGTCCAGGGGGTCGCGCTGGCGTCGTCTAGGCACGACGAGGGGTAGCCAGGCAGGCTAGGAGGGAGGAGGTGGCCGGGGCGCGTGGCCGCGCGCGCCAGGCGCGTGCCCGTCCTCCTGGCAGAGGAGGAAGGCGACAGGGGGGGTAGCGGTGGCGGGCTGGGCCGATTCTGCTGGGCCACCAGGTGAGTGGGCCTCTGGTAAGCGTCAGGTAAGTCCTACTCTGCTCTGTTTTATTTTTCTGTTTGTTTTATTTTTTTATTTAATTTTTTGCCACTGTTTTGAATTTAAAATAATTCAAACAATGCCAAAAGCTCCTCTGAATATTTTTATTTTGCTAGATGGACTTTTCCAAAAGCTCATAAAATATTTCAGGGGTATTTGAAATTATATTCTAGTTATATGAATATAATTCAAATTCAAATAGCTAATGATTTAAATTCAAAGTCCCAAAAATAAATCCTCAAAAATGTTCAATATTTTTGGTTTGGATCAAAACCCTTGCCAAAAATATTAAACATCTGAGAAGAACATTTTGGAACAATGAATGAGATTTTAGGGGTTTTGCCCTTCTTTTATTTAAGTTTTTGAGGCTTCCAAAATTCCTCAGTTCAAGTTTCAAAAATTTAAACATGATGCACAGATGGAAGCAAGCATAGGTCAGGCCAGAACTAGGGATGTGACAACTTGTGTTGAGGTCAAGATATTCCATTCCAACCACATAAATCTTGATCTCTAGCCTTCCCCAAATTGATTTCCACACAAATCATCTTTCTACCAAATCCAATCCTATGAGAGAGAGTTGAGTGTTGGGGAGACTATCATTTGAAGAACAAGAGCAAGGAGTTCATCATCAACACACCATTTGTTACCTCTTGGAGAGTGGTGTCTCCTAGATTGGCTAGGTGTCACTTGGGAGCCTCCGTCAGGATTGTGGAGTTGAACCAAGGAGTTTGTACGGGCAAGGAGATCACCTACTTCGTGAAGATCTACCCTAGTGAGGTAAGTCCTTCGTGGGCGATGGCCATGGTGGGATAGACAAGGTTGCTTCTTCGTGGACCCTTCAGGGGTGTAGCCCTCCATGGACTCGTGCAACCATTACCCTTCGTGGGTTGAAGTCTCCATCAACGTGGATGTACGATAGCACCACCTATCGGAACCACGCCAAAAATCTCCGTGTCTACAGTGTGTTTGCTCCCTCCAAACTCCTCCCTTTACCTTCATATGCAATTGTTTTACATTCCACTGCTATACTCTTAGAATTGCATGTGTAGGTTGTTTGATTGACTTGTGCTAAGTTGCTAAACTCTACCAAGAATTAAAATTGGGGAAAGGCTAGATTTTTATTTGGTCAAGTAGTCTAATCACCCCCCTCTAGACATACTTTCGATCCTACAAGTGGTATCAGAGCTCTGGTATCCATTTGCTTTGATTTCCATAGCTTTTGGTGGTCATAGCCTTGGTTTCACAACCTAGGAGAGTATGGCGTCTAGCGAGGGAAATTACCACCGTAGAGGACCTTATTTTGATGGTACTAATTTTGCTAGTTGGAAGCATAAGATGAAAATACATATTCTTGGACATAACCCCCGCCGTTCGGGCTATTGTGTGTATTAGCTTGCAAGGTGAATTCTTTGATGGGAGAGAACCGAACCGTGAAGCTACCACGGAAGAGTTAAAGATGTTGCAATACAATGCTCAACCTTGTGATATTCTCTTTAATGGATTGTGCCCCGGAGAATTCAACAAAATTAGTCGTCATGAGAATGCAAAGGAAATCTGGGATACTTTGATTGATATGCATGAAGGTACCAATTCCGTCAAGGAATCCAAATTGAATGTGCTTCAAAGTCAACTTGACAAGTTCAAAATGAAGGATGGTGAAGGTGTCGCTGAAATCTACTCTAGGCTTGCTCTCATTACAAATGAGATTGCCGGCTTGGGAAGTGAAGAGATGACCGATAAATTCATCATCAAGAAGATCCTAAGAGCCTTGGATGGAAAATATGATACCGTGTGCACATTGATCCAAATGATGCCCAATTACAAAGATCTCAAGCCAACGGAAGTCATTGGAAGGATTGTTGCTCATGAGATGTCACTCAAGGATAAGGAAGAGCTTCACAAGAAGTCAAGTGGTGCTTACAAAGCCGCATGTGATGCTCCCACATCATCAACTGAGAAACAGAACTTCAACGAAGAATTGAGCCTAATGGTGAAGAACTTCAACAAGTTTTACAAGAGCAGAACACTACTAGGAAAAGGGCTATAGATGATATGGCCACTAATGGCACACCAGACATGTGGTGCGCCACTACTATATAGTAATGGCGCACCATGAGTCGGTGCGCCATTAGTGTGGTAGACACTAATGGCGCACCAGACCCACGATGCATCATTAGTAACAATTTTTTTATTTTTCCAAAAATTCTAATGGCGCACCAGGGAGTAGTGCGCCATTACTAGTTTAACTAGTAATGGCGCACCTCCTACACAGTGCGCCACTACTTTTTTTTGCAAAACTACTAATGGCGCACCTCAAGCTGGTGCGCCATTAGTAACAAGGATTACTAATGGCGCATTTGTCTATGGTGCGCCATTAGTAACCTGGGACCACCTAGATATTTTGGACATCCAAACCTACACACTCACTTTCCCCACTTCATTCTCTCCACCTCCTCCTCCAAGCATGTGTCGGCTGCCTCCTCCTCCTCACCTCATTTGCACCATAGATTCATCAAAATTAAGTGGTTAAATTACCTTTTTTGATAGGTAAGTAAGGGGAAAGCTATCTTTATGTTGTAGATCTACTTTTTTTCTCCCTAGCTCGCTCCAACAACGTGCACATGCACTTTTTATGGCCTTGCTAGATCTATGTATGTTTGTGGTGTTGCGTATGTTTGTGGTGTTGCATATATGTTTGTGCTTGCAGGTACCGGTATTTGAAATGCGATAGTTGCCAATACTTTGCTGGAATGTTGATTCATTTCCGTTTCGGCGAGAACTTTGGCACTATGCATTCTTTTTTGTCCTATTTTTAGGGAAAGTCATGCCAAATTTTTTCTTGGTCCTAAAATATCGTTTTGCTCTACCCAGCAGGCGACCATGGTCCGCACGATGACCGAAGGCATCATGAATAGGTTTTTGAGCTCCGTGAAGGCCGAGATGCTTCAAAAGAACGAGACGGAGATAAGATCTCCATGTCAAAGATGCAAGCTGAAGAGCCTTATTGCGTACCCGGATTCTGGGCAGGTGCGGGACCACCTGCTCTTGCGTGGTTTCATGGATGGCTATCGGTGGCAAGGTGATGAAGATGACTATGAAGTCGTCCATGGGGGCCGGGCAAGAAATGAGGAAGGGCAGCAAGACAACCACCGCGGCGAGGGCGGGTGAGTAGACGAAGAATCTCCAGGACATGATCACGATGGCGATGCTGTACACAGTCATCGTGTAGAAGATGTCGGACATGATGATGAGGAAGATCAAGACGAAGGGCATGATCATGAAGATGAAGATGCCGGAGCAAACGACGATGGAGGTTGGGTGCAGGACCCTCATATTCAAGAGCTGCTTCTCAAGCAGATAGATAACACAAGAGCTACCGCCCGAGAGAAAGCCAAGCTGGATCAACTAGAGATAGACGCGATTACTCCATTGTATGAAGGATGCAGGCCTGGGGATACCCGCCTGAAAGTAACGCTCATGGCTCTAGATATGAAGGTAAAACACAAAATGACCAACGCATGCTTCGACGAGAACATGTCATTCTGGCACGAATGTCTTCCCAAGGGGAACAAGTGCCCGACCAGTTTCGAGGAGGCGAAGAAAATCGTGTGTCCTCTGGATTTACCGCACGTGAAATACCATGTGTGCATAAACAATTGCATCATTTATCGGGACGAGCACGTGGGGTCTACCATATGTCTAGTGTGCGGCGTCACTTGATACAAGAAGAGGAAGAAAGCTCCTCGAAAAGTGGTGTGGTACTTTCTGATCACTCCTCGTCTGCAGCGGTATTTTGCAGACCCTAAGGTAGCAAAGCTCTTGTGTTGGCACGCAGATAGGGAGGAGAATAAGCGGGAACCTGATGGAAATGATCCGGAGATAAATAAAAAGACAAGATGCCGAGTCACCCTAAGGATGCGAGCCAGTGGAAAGCGTTGAACTTCGAAGACCCAGAATTTGGGAACGATCCAAGGAACATCGTGCTGGGCACGAGCACCGAGGGAGTCAATCCGTTTGGCAGCCAGAGAAGCACACATAGCACCTAGCCTGTGTTTGTGTGGATGTACAACCTTCCCCCGTGCATGAAGAGGAAGTACATTCACATGAGTATGCTAATTGAAGGGCCGAAACAACCAGCGAACGACATCAATCTGTATCTGGGGCTGCTGAAAGAGGAGCTAGACACGCTGTGGGAAACGCCAGCCAATACGTGGGATGCCGCAGAGAAAGAATATTTCCCTATGAGAGCCGCACTGCTCACGACGGTGCACGACTATCTCGGTTACGGATATCTCGCGAGGCAAGTGGTCCACGGATTTTCTGGATTCGTCAGGTTCATGGATGACACAACGTATCGCCAGCTAGATAGAGATCCTGGGTCTTCGAAAACCGTGTTCATGGGACATCGAAGGTGGCTTCGCAACGATGACACATGGAGAAAACGCAAGGATCTGTTCGATGGTGAAACCGAACCCCGAAGACGCCCGCGTACGAGGAGCGGCGAGGAAATAGACGAGCTGTTGAAAAATTGGAAAGATTGCCCACTGCCGAGAAAGAAGCAAAAGGCACCAGAGCCGGGAAAGAAGAAAAAGGCGCCAGAGCCGCTGCTGAAGATATGGAAAACGAGGTTTGTTTTCTGGGACTTGCCCTACTGGAAGATCCACCGTGTGCCTCACAGCCTTGATGTCATGCATATCATGAAGAACGTGTGTGAGAGTCTGCTTGGTACCCTGCTCAACATGCCAGAGAGGACCAAAGGTGGGCCGAAAGCAAGGGCATACTTGAAATCAATGGGCATCAGGGAGGAGCTTCACTCTAATGATGATGATGATGAGGCGAAGCAGGACATAGAAAGTCGTCGCAAAGGCAAAAAGGCCAAGAAGACTGGAAATGACTACCCTCCCGCGTGCTTCACTCTAAGTCAGGAGGAGATCGAGCAGTTTTTCACCTACCTCGTAGGAGTAACACTTCCTTACGGTTACGCGGGGAAGATAAGCAGATACCTAGACCCAGCGAAACAGAAGTTCAGTAGGATGAAGTCTCACGACTGTCACATGCTGATGACCCAGATACTTCCGGTTGCAATCCATGGGATCATGGACGCGCACGTCCGTGAAATGCTAATTGGCCTATGCAACTTTTTCGACATCATCTCTCGGAAGTCGGTTGGCATGAGGCAACTCAGAAGGCTACAGGAAGAGATCATGGAGATACTATGCAAGCTTGAGATGTACTTCCCGCCCGCATTCTTCGATGTTATGGTGCATCTGCTGGTCCATATCGTGGAGGATATCATCCAACTCGGGCCGACGTTCCTGCACAGCATGATGCCATTCGAAAGGATGAATGGTGTCATCAAAGGATACGTTTGCAACATGTCACGTCCAGAGGGAAGCATATCCAAGGGCTTTCTGACCGAAGAGTGCATCTCCTACTGCACGAATTATCTAGGCATCGAGAACCCTGTTGGTCTGCCCATCAACAGGCACCTCGGCAAGCTCGCTGGATGGGGGCCTGATACGTCTCCAACGTATCTATAATTTTTGATTGCTCCATGCTATATTATCTACTGTTTTGGACTATATTGGGCTTTATTTTCCACTTTATATTATTTTTGGGACTAACCTATTAACCGGAGGCCCAGCCCAGAATTGCTATTTTTTGCCTATTTCAGTGTTTCGAAGAAACGAAATATCAAACGGAGTCCAAACAGAAAAATCCTTTTTGGAACGTGATTTTCTTCTCGGATAAGATCCAGGAGACTTGGACCCTACTCCAAGAAGTACCGGAGGCGGTCACGAGGGTAGGGGCGCGCCCCCCTGCCTCGTGGGCCCCTCGGTGCTCCACCGATGTACTCCTTCCTCCTATATATACACACGTACCCCCAAACGATCAGAACAGGAGCCAAAAACCTAATTCCACCTCCGCAACTTTCTGTATCCACGAGATCCCATCTTGGGGCCTGTTCCGGAGCTCCGCCAGAGAGGGCCGTCATCACGGAGGGCTTCTACATCATCATAGCCCCTCCGATGAAGTGTGAGTAGTTTACCTCAGACCTTCGGGTCCATAGTTATTAGCTAGATGGCTTCTTCTCTCTTTTTGGATCTCAATACAATGTTCTCCCCCTCTCTTGTGGAGATCTATTCGATGTAATCTTCTTCTTTTGCGGTGTGTTTGTTGAGACCGATGAATTGTGGGTTTATGATCAAGTCTATCTATGAACAATATTTGAATCTTCTCTGAATTATTTTATGTATGATTGGTTATCTTTGCAAGTCTCTTCGAATTATCCGTTTGGTTTGGCCAACTAGATTGGTAGTTCTTGCCATGAGATAAGTGCTTAACTTTGGGTTCGATCTTGCGGTGTTCTTTCCCAGTGACAGAAGGGTCAGCAAGACATGTATTGTATCGTTGCCATCGAGGATAACAAGATGGGGTTTATTTCATATTGCATGAATTTATCTCTCTACATCATGTCATCTTGCTTAAAGCGTTACTCTGTTTTTAACTTAATACTCTAGATGCATGCTGGATAGCGGTCGATGAGTGGAGTAATAGTAGTAGATGCAGAATCGTTTCGATCAACTTGTCACGGACGTGATGCCTATGTACATGATCATGCCTAGATATTCTCATAACTATGCTCAATTCTGTCAATTGCTCAACAGTAATTTGTTCACCCACCGTAGAAAACTTATGCTCTTGATAGAAGCCACTAGTGAAACCTATGGCCCCCGAGTCTATTCTCATCATATCAATCTCCATCACTTTAATCTTGCTTTGTTTTTACTTTGCCTTTTACTTTTCACTTTGCATCTTTATATCAAAAATACCAAAAATATTACCTATCGGATCTCACTTCCGTAAGTGACCGTGAAGGGATTGACAACCCATAATCGCGTTGGTTGTGTTGAGCTCTTTGTGTTGTGTAGGTACGAGGGACTTGTGCGTGGCCTCCTACTGGATTGATACCTTGGTTCTCAAAAACTGAGGGAAATACTTACACTACTCTGCTGCATCATCCTTTCCTCTTCGGGGAAAACCAACGCAAGCTCAAGAGGTAGCAGGTCACCGTGAGGGTCGCTGCGAAATGCATGTCGACTTCGAGGGTCGACTCGCTGACTTTGAAAGAGCAAACCTAGTCGCGCTACAACACATAGACGTGGTCGATCCTTGGCTGGTAGATCATGAAACCTTTATTGAGAAGACGTACAATGACCGAGGCCAACAGAGGACGGACGGAGATATAATCAAAGAGCACAACTCATGTTTCACGCGTTGGTTCAAGTAGAAGCTTCTATCGTACCCTTTACATGAGGATTCTTCCGCGGAAGAACAACTCATATTCGCCTTGTCACAGGGCGCCGAGCACAACCTGATGACCTATGAGGCGTACGATATCAACGGCTACACATTCTACACCGAGGACAAGGACATGAATAGCGATGGTTATCAGAACTCTGGGGTAACGATGGAATCCTACACCGGTAACGACAAGGATAGATACTACGGAAGGATCAAGGAGATCTGGGAGCTGAGCTACGCTGGAGAGAAGGTCCCGATGTTCCATGTCATATAGGCCAAGAGCGTCCTAAAAGAAGACCGGTATTTCACCACCATGGTTATACCCGAAGCCAAATCCAAGACCGCGGGCGCAAATGTCACCGCGAAAAATGAGCCATGGGTACTGGCTTCCCAAGTGGACCAATGCTTCTTCATTACCGACCAGTCAAAGCCCAGTCGTGTTGTCGTGAGGAGAGGCAAAAGAAAGATCATCGGAATGGATGGAGTCGCCAATGAGCAAGACTTCGACAAGTACGGCGACCCGAAGATGGAACATGACGACGACAATGAAGTAGCAGCAGCATACACCACAAGACGAAGCAGGACCACCCTACCTAAAGGACGTCCGTTCCACAAAAGAACTCCGTTTGCGAAAAAGAATGGCAAGAAGATTGTGAACAGATAGCTAGCTAAGATCGATTGTATTTAAATCGTAGTCTTCATTTCTCGATTGTATTACATGGGCACTTTCTGAACGCATGAATATTTTTAAATTTCATGGGCACTTTTTGAATTCATGAATATTTTTTCAAATTTGATCTCTATCCCCCTCCATCTCGATCCCTATCTGAAAGGATCGAGAAGAGGTGTCTAGAGGGGGGGTGATTAGACACTAAGTGCCAAAAGTTGCAGTTTTTAATTTCTTTAAGTTGAAGTGGAGTTTAGGCACTAGTTTAACAAACACAATACATATCAAGCAAGCATGCAAAGAGTATATGAGCAGCGGAAAGTAAAGCATGCAACTTGCAAGAATATAAAGGGAAGGGTTTGGAGAATTCAAACGCAATTGGAGACACAGATGTTTTTGTCGTGGTTCCGATAGGTGGTGCTATCATACATCCACGTTGATGGAGACTTCAACCCACGGAGGGTAACGGTTGCGCGATTCCATGGAGGGCTCCACCCACGAAGGGTCCACGAAGAAGCAACCTTGTCTATCCCATCATGGCCATCGCCCACAAAGGACTTGCCTCACTAGCGGTAGATCTTCACGAAGTAGGCGATCTCCTTGCCCTTACAAACTCCTTGGTTCAACTCCACAATCTTTGTCGGAGGCTCCGAAGTGACACCTAGCCAATCTAGGAGACACCGCTCTCCAAGAAGTAACAAATGGTGTGTTGATGATGAACTCCTTGCTCTTGTGCTTCAAATGATAGTCTCCCCAACACTCAACTCTCTCTCACAGGATATGGATTTGGTGGAAAGAGGGTTTGAGTGGAAAGCAACTTGGGGAAGGCCAGAGATCAAGATTCATATGGTAGGAATGGAATATCTTGGCCTCAACACATGAGTAGGTGGTTCTTTCTCAGAAAATGTGTATTGGAAGTGTAGGTATGTTCTCATGGCTCTCTCCACGAATGAAGAGTGGGTGGAGGGGTATATATAGCCTCCACACAAAATCTAACCGTTACACACAATTTACCAATCTCGGTGAGACCGAAGTGAAAAACTCGGTCGGACCTGTCGTGGAATTGTCACGACAGATGTCCTCATGAAAGGACTTAGTCGCGGAGCCATCGCTACGGGTTAGCTTGAAGGGGTTAAACCGGACAAGGGGACACGAGAGTTTTATACTAGTTCGGCCCCTTCGATGAAGGTAAAAGCCTACGTCTCGTTGTGATTGGTATTGCTGGGGTTTCGAAGGCCAGGGAGCGAATCTGCTTTGTCTGGCTTCGAGTTGTTCTCTTTCTCCCTTGAACCATCGTCGGGTCACCCATTTATATACTCAGGAGGACCCCGGCCGGTCTACAGAGTCCCGAGGCTGGCTCATACAAGTGTCCTCCTCGGTCTCTTTTTTCTTATCTTACAATGCAAGTTTATACAATCATGGCGGTTTACTATCATGGGCCCTAAATCGCCTGCGGGCTCTGGGACTCTAAGCTTCGTCCATAAAGCGCCATCTTCTGGGTTTCCTTGGGCTTCAGTATAGCTGAAGGTGAACCGGCCCCTCCTGGGCGGTTTCCCCTTAGTGGTTATATCCTCAACATTAGGCCCCAGATTGATTTGAACCTGTTCATGTCAGTCTTCAACTCTTGAATTTCTGGCAATTCTCGTAAACTTCCACATTGTCTTCTTCCTTTGAACTTTGGTGAATCGCCATGACGTCATCTTCTATTACTGTAGTAAACCATTGTGACATCATCTCTGTAAAAAAATATTATAAAGATTCCCTTCTCTTTAATTAATTCCCGAAGATCGAGGCGACAGCTGCATCCTCTTTTGCCGCTTCCGACTCCTTGATTTTTGCGCCTGCTGTTTTCTCCCACTTCCTTATAAATAAGACCGGGGCGCCTTCCATTTCCCCCCTTTCCAAACCGCATCGTCTTCTTCCTCGCGACCCAAAGACCTCGAGCATCGCCGCCGCCACCGTCGTTGATCTTCCAGTCCGCACCAACCAGGCCGCTGCATCACCCTGTTCGTACCAGATCTCTGAAGATCCTCCGCCGCTGCGTGTCCCTGGTACATACTCCTTCCCGTTATGTGTTGAATCTATATTAGGGTTTCAAAGCTTCTTCGTTGTTCGTCAGTGTTCATCGGCCCTTCCTCTGCTTCTCCTTTAGCATCATACTGAATCTAGATAAGCCTGATAATTTCCTCTTGCGGCCTGATGTGTAGCTTTAATCTGCCGTACTACAGCATCTTACTGTTTCTGTATAAATCCTTATCTGAATCTTCTCTGTTCTGTTTAACACCATTGTACAGCTCAGAAAAAATTTGTCTCTTGAACAACGGTAGATCCAAAATTATATCACCATCTTATGAAACTTGTTTCCGCAACACTTAACAAATTTGCAGTTCGGGGTTCTGCCTCCAAAGGGCGGTTTATCCTTTAGTGTTGGTAATCCGTCGTATGTCATTAGCCCTCTCGTAAAACGACATCTAGACTTTGAGCAGCCATGCCTGGTTCACTTCATACGTATACCTTGAATTACCGGTTTAATATTTGACAAACACATACGAACCGCCAATCGTAAACCGTCCATTTTCCTTTTACATACTTTGTAAGATGACGAAGCAATTTGCTGCTTGCAACTGGGTTCCGTCTCGGATCACAGAAACGCAAATCAATGAATATGTCACCACCGGCGCTTTAGCTTCAAAAAATATCCTCCATTGGCGAGTTCCTGGCCCTGAGTGCCCCCCTGAACCTCAAGATGGAGCAGTGATTGTATTCTTCCAACATTTAGCTCGAGGTTTCAGTCCTCCCGGATCAAAAAAATTCCGGGATGTTCTTGCCAGGCTTCAACTTCATCCTCAAGATATTGGACCAAATTCCGTGTCCAACATATGCAATTTCCAAGTATTCTGCGAGGTTTATCTGCAAGAAGAACCAAATATCGACCTCTTTCTAGATCTCTTTCACTTAAACCGCCGGACAAAATTTTCTGATGGACCTAACACTGAACTTGGCGGTGTGTCGATTCAAAAGAGGAAAGAGGTTGACTTTCCTCACGCCAAACTTCATAGCCATCCAAAAGACTGGAACCACACCTGGTTCTACTGTCAGAATATTGCCCCTGCTAAAGAGAATACTTTACCGGGTTACCGTCCGTACCGGCTCAGCAACAATCACCCTTTACCTCAGAGATTGCCTGCCAAAGACCGACAAGCTTATGCATCTCAACTCGCCAAACTCCGGGCTCTCCTTGCCAACGGTTTAACTGGCATTGATCTCGTCCGTTGCTGGATTTCATGGTGCATTCTCCCTTTAAGCCGCTGGCCCGGATTGATGTTTGAATATATCGGCAACACCAATGATCCACAATGGTTTAATTCAATAGAACTGACAGATCATGAAGTCAGTGAAAGTGTAAAGAAAATACTTGACGAACCTCTCACCGTATGCACTCAAATTGGTCTGCGTCCTTTTTACGCCTCCAATAAACCGCCAGTGGTAAAGATTTTAACCTTGTACCTTTCCTGATCCTTCTCCGCTTTGACACTGTTATAATAATCCTTTTGTGCAATCCCATAGGCCAGTAGCTCCTTTTGGAAAAGGAAAACTCAAGACAAAGTAGCTAAGGCTCCTCGTGGTAAGACCAAGGTCATCAAGAGAGCTGCCAAAAAGAAAACTGATGAGTCTTCGGAACCGCCAAAAGATGTCGATGACTCGGCTGAAGAGGTAAAGTTTGACTCCCTTGACCTCTATCCATATATTTTACTGATAATGATTACTCCCAGGATGATGCAGAAGCCAGCCATGCACATCATGTTGAGGTAATTTGTCTTTCTGACTCAGAACTTGTGCCGGTTCAACGCTTTCGCCGTGCAGTTCGGAAAGTGAAATGCTCTCACCCTGTTGCTCAAAAACTTTCTTTGAGGACACAACAAACCGTAGGGCGTCGCACAACCCGGCACAGTGGTCAACAGGTCACTTCTTCTGGTTTACCTCATACCCCAAACCGGAAACGTCGTCCAGAGGTTGCTTGTTCTCCTGAAAAACATTATCTTTTAAAAGGTTTCTTCCGATGCCCTCTCAATTCATCCGATTCAAATTTTCAGGCATCTTCTAATTCGTCTGGCGGTTCATCAACCACTCAGCTGCCTCCACTAAAAACCATCCCTGGGTAAGCGTGCAGTCTTCCCTTTTCTTTCATAACTCAGTTAATCATGCTAATCCTTGTTTTAATATTAGTGCTAAATCTCGTTTGAGTAAGAAGGCCAAGACCAGTGCCCCTACCGGTGAAGTTGAACCGGAGAAAGCTCCAGAAAATCCTGATCAAAATCTTGATAATCTCATGGATGATTTTGTCCCGCCAGGGCCAACCATCAATGCTGATCCGCCGGAAGCTGATCCGGCCATACATGAGAATACCTCCAGTCCACATGCTATGCCTGCAAGCCCGGTTGCTGATCCACTGAAGTAAAGTGCTAATCCGCCAAGATCAGCCAAAGACGATGATGTTATTCTTACTGGCACTGCTTATACCGCTCCGGGCGACCCAGTTATCTTGGCAAAACATACCGCCAAGGATGAGTTTATTTCAATGGGCAGGAAGAAGATGGAAACTGATATGCCAAAATATGCTAATCTTTCTGCCCAGGATCTTCACTCCGGATTCTTGAACCGGCTTTATACAAGCCGAGACAATGAGGCTGACTTGGTAAATCTGATGAAGGAACGCTATGAGGTAAACATTTTCCTCCTTATCTTTGTATTTTCACTGCCTTGTATCCTGTAGCCCCCAAGGGTCAGTTTACTTTGTAAAAACAAAACAGGACTTTGAATTTCCAAACTGCACATTGTTGACTTTCAAGTTTTTTGAACAAACACACATTAGCCCCCAAGTGCCAGGATTGAAACTTGTATGAATCCTTGGGACTTTGAATAAGTAGTAAGAAAGAATTAATCCGCATTAGCCCCCAAGTGCCAGGATTGAAACTTGTATGAATCCTTGGGACTTTGAGTAAGCAGTAAGAAAGAAGCAATCCGCATTAGCCCCCAAGTGCCAGGATTGAAACTTTTATGAATCCTTGGGACTTTGAGTAAGAAGTAAGAAAGAAGCAATCTGCATTAGCACCCAAGTGCCAAGTGTAGAACCAGTTGTATGCTTGGGACTT
Source organism: Triticum dicoccoides (assembly GCF_002162155.2). Classification (NCBI taxonomy): domain Eukaryota; kingdom Viridiplantae; phylum Streptophyta; class Magnoliopsida; order Poales; family Poaceae; genus Triticum; species Triticum dicoccoides. Next base: position 191,684,107 of record NC_041384.1, on the reverse strand, counting down.
TGATTAAATATTGACAAGCTCCTCTTGATTTTGCCAGGCTGACATAAACCATCAACGGACGCAGATTGCTGATCTTCAAGAGAGTATCAAATCTCATCAAGAAGAATCTTCCAAGCCAAAGAAGAACTTCGAGCCGCTTTAACTTCCATAGAACGACTGAAAGAAGAATTCAAGACGGAATGTACCAACTGGGACACTGAGAAGGGTACATTGCTGAAACGGGCTGAAGATGCCGAATCTGCGCTTAAACCGGTGGCAGAAGAGCTTTCAGGGTTAAAGTGTCAAGTGAACGCCATGGCCTCCGCTGTATTTGGTAAGTACTCCTAGCAAGGTATCTGAAATATCCATCTTGTAAGGTGCCGGTTTGAAATATGAAATTCTTAAACCATTGCAGGTAGTCGGATTACTCATCTGGGCTCACATGTACGGATGAAGCTGAAAGCAGCATATACTCTTCTAGAACAACTATACACCAGTGCTCAACGGGTTATCTGCGCAGCACCTATGACAATCCGGCCCCAACACTGATCAAGGACACTCTGACAAGGCTATCCATGGTACCATCACAACTAGAAGAGGTGAAGCGATCTGCTGCCAGGGCCGGCGCTTTCTTAGCACTTACCCGAGCCAAAGCATGGATAGCTGACTTGGATCCGGTTGACCTTGCCAAAGGCTTTTCAAGCACACAAGAAAACGGGGCAGATTTTGATGATGCAACCCTTAAAAGAGTGACAAGGGAAATGCGTCCTCTGGTGAGTCAGCTGGCAGAAGATGCTAATTTGACTGTCCATCGCTCTTATTATGATGCCAACAACAAACGGGTTAACCCTGTCATCCCAGAGGCGCAAAATCTTATTCCAGGAATCCGTAAGCACATGTATGCCCCTGACATTGATCCGTCAAAACTTATCAGTGAAGAAGCTATCTTTCAGGCCTTAACCCGGATTGACTGGACCACTACAAACTTCCAGCCGGTAGGTGGGGAGGAGGAGGCTGAGCCGACACCAGATGATCCATGAACTTCACATCAACATGGTAATGAAACTTGATCCGGCAATCATAGTGATGCTCGATAAACCTTGTTCTGCTGGAAACACCATATTTTGGGCCTTCAAGTGCCTTGTAATAGGCTAGTAAAAATACTTTGATCCGTTGCCATCGTGCACTGGGATGCACTTTGCGTTGATTTGTCATGAGAATTTTAGTACTGGCTTATGTATTTTTACCATATTATGCAATCCATGTGTCCGCATAAGGAAAATCTGTGATATAAAACATTGTTGTCGGTTTACCAATTGTGATTTGAAGAAGGGTGAAAACCCAACCTCCACCGTGCCATGTTGGCATATAGAGGATATAGAGCCAGGTTGTGACGAACACCGGCCGATTGCTGGAGACAGCGTCAAAGCCAGACCGGTTTTGAAGGATGCCAGGTTACCTTTAACTGTATACCTTAACAGAAGATCCGTAAGCCATACCAGGTTAAAAAAAACTCCGATTTAACATAGACCTTACAAAAAACAAAAACTTGTGCCGGGTTTAAGAAACACCGGATTGATGATTTATAGTCTGGCCGGGTCAATAGACGCCAGTGTACCTTAAAACTATATCAAAGGAGAAGAAACTTTGACAAAAAGCAAATAAACACTTGTAGTCGAGGCTTTTCAAGGGCTGCCAGGCCCAAATCGAGGCTTTTCATGGGCTGCCAGGCCACTGAGTTAAACCATTTGACAAAGCCTTTTAAGATGGCCCTCCAACTAACCAATCATCATTTTAACTTTGACAAGTTCAGGGTCTCAATGAGAGTAACTGTCAAACGTTCGATGGGTCGTGCCAGGATTACCTGGATAGGAGTGGCTTACTTGATGAAGGCAGGTTAACCCGGGGTTTTAGGTGAATACACCAGGCTTCCAAGCCGTGGGTCGATACCCAGCTACAAGGGTCCTTTCAAACTCTTTGGTATTTGACATAAAGAGCCCCCAAGTAACTTTGTGAGCTGTGCTCAATGGGTGCCTATGTTTCAGTTGTGCGTAGCAACAAGACTCTCTTTGGCCCCTTGGGTGTGAAGCTCCAAGCTTTGTTGTGGCGTGATAGCCGGATTGGTGGACAAGACTCCGCTTTGCAAGCAAAAGCTCCCATGTGATATATTTCTGAGATGTGCTCGCCGGGTGCCTATGTTTGAGTTGTGCGTAGCAACAAACTCTCTTTGGCCCCTTGGGCGTGAAGCTCCCCAGCTAGATGGTGGCATGGTAGCCGGGCTAACAGGTAGTACTTTGCATTATTAGCTGAAGCCCCCAAGTTAACAGATATTTGAAGAAAAACGACGGAGATCCTGCTAAATAACAAGGATGCCGGTTTATTATATTAATCATAATATATACATTGTTGAAATATGTACATATGAAAAGCCTGTGGCTTCAAGTGTAATAAGGCCGTAGGTGTCGGTGTCAAAACCGGCGGATCTCGGGTAGGGGGTCCCGAACTGTGCATCTTGGACAGGGGACACGAAGTTTTACCCAGGTTCGGGCCCTCTTGAGGGAGGTAAAACCCTACGTCCTGCTTGATTAATATTGATGATATGGGTAGTACAAGAGTTGATGTACCACGAGATCATAGAGGCTAAACCCTAGAAGCTAGCCTATGGTATGATTGTATGTATATATGATCTATCGACTAGCCTGGCCCTGGTTTATATAATGCACCAGAGGCCTAGGTTAACAAGAGTCCTAGCCGAATACGCTGGCGGGGAGAAGTCCTTGTCTTGATCGCCAAGTCTTGTGGAATCTTTCTTGTATGCGGCAGTCGTCCGAACTGGCCCATGAGTATATGGCCACGGGGGTCCTCGACCCAATCTATCAGATCGGGAGATGACGTGTTGAGTACCCCTTAGTTCAGGACACCGTCAGTAGGAGAGCTATGTTCCATGGCCGCCGGGTCTCCTCCTCCGAGCTACGTGAGTCTTCTCGAACATCAATGAGTTAGTCTTCTCGAACATCGATGAGCTACCAGCTTGAAGAAGCAATACTGCGGCCCTGTCGATGTAGGTCGTGACGTGGTCGATGCCGGCTTGATGAAGCGACCGTGCGGCGATGCTGGTATGCCCACTCCGTGTAATCCCTGGGGTGGCGATGTTGATGATGATTTATCCTTCACGATGCCGGACTCTTGTTCGGCTTGCCGAGATGATGATGATCCGAAGAAGTTGAGCTCGGTTAAAGTGACAACGTGTCTAGCGCAGGTCGGCAGCCATGGAGTGATATTGCCGGACTGGTTTGACACCAGCATGATGTTGAAGATCATGTTCAAAAGATCTTAAAGTTAGTGTGATGTGTTCAGGAACAAAACACAATACCCCATACAAAACTTCCTTCAAAAGGGATGTCCAAAATCCTGTTCATAAAAAAGACGAACTCGGGTCGGATTCGTTTTCGCGCAGAAAACAGATCCGAAAAATGATGCACTAATCGGAAGGTTCCCGGAGTTTGGACGGTCGGATCGAGCTAAAATTTTGAGAGGTGGTAGATATAGGAATTCCGCAGCCGATCAACGGTTGGATCTTTCAAAGGACGTCTGAGCTAGAAGCTGGACACCACGCCCTAAACTCGTTCAGATTCCCGTCCAAATTTGACAGGGCTCCGGTATATCATAGATTACCAGAGATTCATCCATTGGAACTCGACGAAATTTTCCAGGGTTGTTGTAGACTCGATTCCGCACAATTCCACCAAAGCGATCGTTAAAGCGACACTCAAGGAGGCGGTGGCGGCGGATACGCGTTCGCTGTCCGGAAAAACAGCACGGTCGCCCGAGGGCAATGCTGACGCTGAGCCCCCGAGCTCCATGGACGAGTCCTGCATGATCTTGATAGAGATCGGAGTTGATGTTTGATGAAGGCCCTCATCCGAACATAGTGATCTGAACACGGGGCACAATTCTTGGTCGAACCAAGGTGACCAGTCGAACTGGTGACTTAGACGCCAAAGTCGCAGTTGATCTATAGGCGAGCCATCGATCCTTTTGTCGATCACACAACGGAACTCTCAATAAAAGCACTAGTGTCAGTGTCAAAACCGGCGGATCTCGGGTAGGGGGTCCTGAACTGTGCGTCTTGGATCGATGGTAACAGAAGGTAGGGGACACAAAGTTTTACCCAGGTTCGGGCCCTCTTGAGGGAGGTAAAACCCTACGTCCTGCTTGATTAATATTGATGATAGGGGTAGTACAAGAGTTGATCTACCATGAGATCATAGAGGCTAAACCCTAGAAGCTAGTCTATGGTATGATTGTATGTATATATGATCTATCGACTAGCCTGGCCCTGGTTTATATAATGCACCAGAGGCCTAGGTTAACAAGAGTCCTAGCCGAATACACTGGCGGGGAGAAGTCCTTGTCTTGATCGCCAAGTCTTGTGGAATCTTCCTTGTATGCGGCAGTCGTCCGAACTGGCCCATGAGTATACGGCCACGGGGGTCCTCGGCCCAATCTATCAGATCGGGAGATGACGTGTTGAGTACCCCCTAGTCCAGGACACCGTCAGTAGCCCCCTGAACCGGTCTTCAAGTTAGGGACGCTCCTCGATTCTTCTGAACTATTCTTCATCTTCGGTCGACGGCCTTGAAAACTGGTTCAACAAATCTTCTCATCTTCGATCTTGAGGATCGCTGAAATGAATTCGACAAGTTTATAAATTGGGTATCCGAGGAACCCCTTTAAGTTTCCGGCCTTTATCAATGTCTTGTTATTTTTATGCCACATCTCGGGTTTGAAGTTGTTCCCGGGAGGCAGTGTCCTCTTGCGTCCGAGCTCTAGCGCCAGACTGCATTCGAGGTATCTTTTGCGGCCGAGCACCAATGTCGGACCGCTTCCGAGCTTCAACGCCGGAATGTATCTGAGCTCCAACGCCGGACTGTGTCCAAGCTCCAACGCCGGACTATATCTGTGGTGTCATATCACCTTGGTTCAAAAAAGTTGAAGGAGTTTAGCCGAGCTTAATGCCGGAAATGCCCTCTATGGAGCCAGCCATTAGTGCCCGCGCTTTATGCCGGGCTGCTTCCGAGGTGGTGCACCACCCCGAATGTGGGCCTATTTTTGTGAATATTTTTTATTGGTGCAATTTATTCTCTACCGAGATATATAGCCAGTAGCCCTCAAGGTGTGTATCGGTCTAAAACCCGAGATGTACCTGAAGGATGACGTAAGACCGCTGATCCCAGTAGCCGCTGAGACTCAGGTTGATTTGCAAAATCGGCCTGAGGATCAAGTCCAAGCTCGGCAGAATACTTCGGGACACTAAAAGCGGCGTCCTCAGTCCTGGAGACTCAGGTTGGGTGCGGCCGACCAACCTGAGGATCAAAATCTCCTTAGAAACTATATTGCACATAAAATTTTCTGCATTGGACAAGCAATGTAGTAGCCCCCGAGACAGTGGTCGGGTGGTAACACCAGATCAGGGGATCAATGTGCCCCTTTAATATTTGTAAATAATAAGCCCAAAGCCCAGTAGCCCCCGAGCCTTAATGCGGGCACGGGTGGCCGAATTAAGGATCAATATCCATAGTAAAAGCACAAATTATGTGTCATGACTCTATGTATCCAAGTACTTTACATCATTAATGCTCAGATCCGCATTGTACAAAACTTTGTTGACCGACCATCGGCTTCCACCTCCTCGGCCAGTAGCCGAGGAGTGTTTGTCCTACTTTATAAAGCCTTTATGAGGGCAAAGATTTACAATAAACAAGGCAATCTGGCCATACGGTTTTATAAACAAAGGTACGCAGAGAGTTATATTACTGTTTAACAGAGGAAATGTCTTCCAAAGAAAATAGTCCTGCTATCGGTTCCTTTCTTTGGGTGGTCATGCTAAGCATGATCATTAAACCTCAGCTCTAATGTAAGAGCAAAATATTGAGGATTTAGTTTGGGAGGCCAGTTAATAGCCCCCGGTAGTGTTTGGCGACAGTCGGGGTCAAGCCGTAAACACTTCGGCCAATGTTATGAACGGCCCATCATTTAACATAGTCATCGGATCGCTGACCAGTTTACGCTTATTGTAAAAGTCAGTTTTTGGCTTTCTCCACTGAGGTGCTTAACCATGTGAGCTGGAAGCACAATCGCAGTGGTTCTCCCTTTGCACACCTAGCCGAACAAAACGGAACGTAGGAAGCAAGTGCAGGAGCCGGGCAACCCAACTATTGACCGAAGACACAATTCGAAACCGATGCATATATAGCAATATCTGAGAATGTTTTTGACGAATCCCTAAAGGTGTCTGGCGTTGCAATGCGAGACTAATGTTGGAAAAGCACAAATAGTTTAAAAGTGCCAAAAAGCTTGGAAAACCAAGAAACGTCAGTAAAAACATGACATCCGAACAATATCAGGTGTTCGGTGCCAATCCGAAAGTTGGTCTTAGAAAAAAGAAGTGCTTCTGTCGTGCTTTAACATGACACATCCTATCTCAAGACTTCGAGCGGGTCAGCCTACGGCTTCAACCTCCTATCCCGAGGGCGGAGTACTTCTCATTAGGCCAGTTTATCAAACTAAACTCTAGCGGCTTTGAGAGAGAAATTAGGCTCCCCGGCTAGTGACCGCACACTCATGTCGAAAAAAGGAGTGATAAATAATAATAATAAAACTTTGCAACGACTAAGAAGAAGAACACTTATTATAAAACGGCTCAAATAAACTTAAGAGCCCCCAAGTGACTTGGTTAGAAGAATGATTGCATGTACCGAAGTACTTATATCATATCTATGTTCAACCGAACTTTAAACGCATCTTAACCGACCGTCTTCTTCTCCCTCTTCGGCCAAGGACCGAAAAGTGTTATGTACTCCATCTGTCGAGAATATCGATGGTGTTTCCAATAACCAGGCAATCAGGCCATAAGGCTGTAACAGACAAAGCGCGCTCAGGGAACTTATGCTATATTACCGCGAAGTGTAAGAAGCATCTTCGAAGAAAATAGTACCCCCACCGATACCTTTCTTCGGTGCTCATTGTTATTATGAGACTTGTGCAATAGATTTTTTGTACTCATGAGTTCCGTTGTGTGCCGACCATCATTGAAAACTATAAGAGCGCTAGCTTTCGGCTTCACCCAGTCTGAGGTCCGACTCGGGTGACCCAATCGTGACAATCGTAGAGGTGCTCCCTTTACTCCCTAGCCGAAAAATCGGGAACGTAGGGATAAACACAGGAGCGAGGCAACCCAGTTTGCAAATCGCTTAAGTCAATATGGTGCATATTGTGGCATAATACACGAACAAGGAACGAAGCCGTACAAGTATAATCATATGCAACAGGAAAAGCTTCATAAAGGAAGCCCCCAAGTGAATTGGGTCCTTGAATTTGTGTGTCACAAACAAAGTTTGGACAAGGAAATTTTTTTACAAGCAACTTTTTTCCAAAAAAGTATAATGCTTGGTCAAACCGAACACAAGTTAGAAATTAAAGCTTTGAGCATGAAAGCGACTTAGCTGGTTAATGTGTTCGGTATTGATGACGCGGTCCGAGCTTGATGCGGGGCAAGGTTCCATACCCCAAGCCGGTCCCGAGGTGGCGGAGCGGAGAGCTCGACACGACGAAGTGGTGACATAGCACGGTCAATGCAGACCGGCAGAGTGACGCCGAAGTCCCCGGATCATTTTCCTGTGCACAAAAAATAGTGCAAACCGAAGATAATAGTAATAATGATAATTAAAAAAATCGTTTCATAATAAATAATTTATGCAAAGTGAGTAATAAAAGAAATATGGCCTGGCGCCAAAGTCAATGTCGATGCAGGGCATCGGCGTGATGCGGTAAAGGCGTGGCAAAGCCTGAATTTGCAGGTTGGTCCGAGCTCCGGATGCGGCGTTCGCCGGACTATGTACGGAAACTGACCGAACCACCATGCGACTGTCGTCAATGCGGCCACCATTTGATAGACCTATGTACATATGATGGACAAACCAGAGTAATAATTCTTTGGGAAAAATGAACCCAAACAAGCAAAAAATACTGGGATTAATAGCACCTGGTTTATTTGTTGTAGCAATCTGAAGGAAGGTGATTCCCAAAATTGGGACTCGATCCGCACACCCATTGCCTGATGGGCGATAAAACAACGGCATGGCAATACTGGCAAAGGTTGGCTCGCCGAGGCAAAGCACTCGGCCCAACTAACGTGACGGAGCTGGTCGGCTAGTGACGCCGAAGTGTTCGGAGTAGGTTGATAAAGAGATGGCGAAGCCCCCGGTCCACCCGAGATGTCGAAGCCTCAACGTCAGCCGATGAGTCGAAGTATGTCGGCGTGATGGACACCAGCTTGAAGAAGCAATAGTGTGGCCCTGTCGATGCAGGTCGTGACGTGGTCGATGCCGGCTTGATGAAGCGACCGTGCGGCGATGCTGGTATGCCCGCTCCGTGTAATCCGTGGGGCGGCGATGTTGATGATGATTTATCCTTCGCGATGCCGGACTCTTGTTCGGCTTGCCGAGACGATGATGATCCGAAGAAGTTGAGCTCGGCTAAAGTGACGACGTGTCTAGCGTAGGTCGGCAGCCGTGGAGTGATATTGCCGGACTGGTTTGACACCAGCATGATGTTGAAGATCATGTTCAAAAGATCTTAAAGTTAGTGGAATATGTTCGGGAACAAAACACAATACCCCATACAAAACTTCCTTCAAAAGGGATGTCCGAAATCCTGTTCATAAAAAAGACGAACTAGGGTCGGATTCGTTTCGCGCAGAAAACAGATCCGAAAAGTGATGCACTAATCGGAAGGTTCCCAGAGTTTGGACGGTCGGATCGAGCTGAAATTTTAGGAGGTGGTAGATATAGGAATTCCGCAGCCGATCAACGGTTGGATCTTTCAAATGACGTCCGAGCAAGAAGCTGGACACCACGCCCTAAACTTGTTCAGATTCCCGTCCAAATTTGACAGGGCTCCGGTATATCATAGATTACCAGAGATTCCTCCATCGGAACTCGACGAAATTTTCCAAGGTTGTTGTAGACTCGATTCCGCACAATTCCACCGAAGCGATCGTTAAAGTGACGCTCGAGGAGGCGGTGGCGGCGGATACGCGTTCGCTGTGCGGAAAAACAGCACGGTCGCCCGAGGGCAATGTTGACATTGAGCCCCCGAGCTCCATGGACGATTCCTGCATGATTTTGATAGAGACCGGAGTTGATGTTTGACGAAGGCCCTCGTCCGAACATGGTGATCCGAACACGGGGCGCAATTCTTGGTCGAACTAAGGTGACCAGTCGAACTAGTAACGAAGACGCCGAAGTCGCAGTTGATCTGCAGGCGAGCCATCGATCCTTTTGTCGATCACACATCGGAACTCTCAATGAAAGCACCAGTGTCGGTGTCAAAACCGGCGAATCTCGGGTTGGGGGTCCCGAACTGTGCATCTTGGATCGATGGTAACAGGAGGCAGGTGACACGAAGTTTTACCCAGGTTTGAGCCCTCTTGAGGGAGGTAAAACCCTACGTCCTGCTTGATTAATATTGATGTTATGGGTAGTACAAGAGTTGATCTACCACGAGATCGTAGAGGCTAAACCATAGAAGCTAGCCTATGGTATGATTGTATGTATATATGATATATCGACTAGCCTGGCCCTGGTTTATATAATGCACCAGAGCCTAGGTTAACAAGAGTCCTAGCCGAATACGCTGGTGGGGAGAAGTCCTTGTCTTGATCGCCAAGTCTTGTGGAATCTTCCTTGTATGCGGCAGTTGTCCTAACTAGCCCATGAGTATACGGCCACGGGGGTCCTCGGCCCAATCTATCAGATCGGGAGATGACGTGTTGAGTACCCCCTAGTCCAGGACACCGTCAGTAGGAGAGCTATGTTCCATGGCCGCCGGGTCTCCTCCTCTGAGCTACGTGAGTCTTCTCGAACATCAATGAGGTAGTATGATCCATTGTGCAGATTTTTGCTGACCACAAAGGGTCCTTCCCAAGGTGGGGATAACTTATGCATATCAGTCTGGTCTTGAATGAGCCAAAGTACCAAATCGCCTTCTTGAAAGGTTCTTGTCTTAACCCGGCGGCTGTGATAACGCCACAGGTCTTGCTGATAAACCGCCGACCGAGCCCAAGCCATGTCTCGTTTTTCATCTAACAGGTCCAGCGCTTCTTGGCGTGCTTGCTCGTTGTCCGCTTCAACATAATCCGCAACCCGGGGTGAGTCGTGATGAATATCACTTGGGAGGACAGTCTCAGCCCCATAGACCATGAAAAAGGGTGTATATCCCGTAGACCGGTTTGGGGTGGTATTTATGCTCCATAACACAGATGGTAATTCTTCCACCCAACAACCCGGCGTCCGCTTCAAAGGGACCATGAGCCAAGGCTTGATACCCTTCAGAATTTCTTGATTCACCCTCTCAGCTTGACCATTAGACTGGGGGTGAGCCATGGACGCTACATCAAGCCGGATGTGCTCTCGTTGGCAGAACTCCTCCATCTCACCTTTAGAAAGGTTCGTACCATTATCTGTGATGATGCTATGTGGAAAGCCAAAACGGAAAATAATCTTTTTAAGAAATTGAACCGCCGTGGCTGCATCACATTTACTGACGGGCTCTGCTTCAACCCATTTGGTGAACTTGTCAACCGCCACCAACAGGTGGGTCTTCTTGTCCTGAGAGCGCTTAAAGGGTCCAACCATATCAAGCCCCCAAGTAGGAAACGGCCAAGTGATGGGGATCATGCGTAACTCCTGAGCAGGAACATGAGCTCGACGTGAAAATTTCTGGCAAGCGTCACACCGCTTTATCAAGTCTTCCGCATGAGAATGAGCTGTTAACTAGTAGAACCCGTGTCGGGAAGCTTTAGCAACCAAGGACTTTGAGCCGGCATGGTGTCCGCAATCCCCTTCATGGATTTCCCGTAGAATCTCTTGTCCTTCTTCAGGAGAAACACAGCGTTGGAATACGCCTGAAACGCTAGAACGGTGCAATTCGCCATTGTGAACAACCATAGACTTGGACCGCCGACTATCTGTCTGGCAAAAAGTTCATCTTCTGGTAATTCGCCCCGGTTCAGATACGCCAAATATGGAACCGTCCAATCCAGAGTGGCATGTAAAACTGCTACCAACTGGGCCTCCGGATCAGGAATAGCTAAATCCTCCTCTATAGGCAATTTTACAGATGGGTTATGCAAGATATCTAGAAAGGTATTGGGTGGTACCGGTTTACGCTGAGATCCCAGCCGGCTTAGAGCATCTGCTGCTTCATTCTTGCGCCGGTCGATGTGCTCCACCTGATAACCTTTAAAGTGACCTGCCACGATATCCACCTCACGCCTATAAGCCGCCATGAGTGGGTCCTTAGAATCCCAAGTACCAGAAACTTGCTGAGCCACCAGATCAGAATCCCCAAAGCATCGGACCCGGCCTAAGTTCATTTCCTTAGCTACACGAAGACCATGGAGCAAGGCCTCGTACTCTGCCGCATTGTTAGTACAAGGAAACATTAAGCGGAGAACATAACAGATCTTATCTCCTCGAGGGGAAGTGAGGACAACCCCAGCCCCCGAGCCTTCCAGTTGCCTGGATCCATCAAAGTGAATGGTCCAGTATGTATTATCCGGTTTGTCCTCTGGTGCCTGTAACTCGGTCCAATCATTGATGAAATCTATAAGTGCCTGAGATTTGATGGTTGTTCGGGGCGTATACTTCAAACCGTGGGGACCAAGCTCGATTGCCCACTTTGCAACCCGGCCAGTTGCCTCTCTATTCTAGATTATATCTCCCAAGGGAGCAGAGCTGACCACTGTAAGAGGATGGCCTTGGAAATATTGCTTGAGTTTCCTACTTGCCATAAAAACTCCATACACTAGCTTCTGCCAATGCAGATATCTTTGCTTTGATTCGATCAGTACCTCACTGATATAATAAACTGGTCGTTGAACCAGATATTCTTTTCCGGCCTCCTTACGCTCAACCACAGTCGCTACACTGACCGCCCGGGCGTTGGCAGCCACGTAAAACAATAGAGGCTCATTATCAACTGGGGCAGCGAGGACTGGCGGTTCAGCTAGCTACCACTTCAATTCCTCGAATGCCGCATTGGCGGCGTCAGTCCAGACGAATTTATTTGTTTTCTTCAACATCTGATACAGGGGAATCGCCTTCTCTCCCAAACAGCTGATAAATCGGCTGAGAGCTGCAATCCGGCCCGCCAGACACTGAACATCATTAATGCACGCCGATTTATACAAGGATGTGATCACTTCGATCTTTTCTGGATTTTCCTCAATGCCTCTGTTAGACACAAGAAAACCCAAGAGTTTGCCTGCCGGAACACCAAAAATGCATTTGTCCGGGTTAAGCATCATTTTGTAAACCCGAAGATTGTCGAACGTCTCCTTGAGATCACTTATCAGGGTTTCCTGCTTCCTGGATTTCACCACAATATCATCCACATAGGCATGAACATTACGCCCGATCTGTTTGTGAAGACAATTTTGCACACAACGCTGGTAGGTTGCTTGGGCACTCTTGAGACAAAGGGCATAGAAACATAGAAGAAGGCTCCAAAGGGAGTGATGAAGGTTGTCTTCTCCTGGTCCTTAACTGCCATCTTAATCTGATGATAACCTGAATAAGCATCCAGAAAACTCAGGCGCTCACAACCCTCCGTTGCATCAATGATCTAATCAATACGTGGGAGAGCAAAAGGATCTGCCGAGCAAGCTTTATTCAAATCAGTGTAGTCCACACACATACGCCAAGTGTCATTTTTCTTAAGAACAAGCACCGGATTAGCCAACCATTCGGGATGAAACACTTCGACAATAAACCCAGCTGCCAGTAGCTGGGCTACCTCTTCGCCGATGGCCTTGCGTCTTTCTTTGTTGAAGCAGCGAAGGTACTGCTTGACCGGTTTAAACTTAGGATCAATATTTAGAGTGTGCTCGGCGAGTTCCCTCGGTACACCTGGCATGTCAGAAGGTTTCCATGCAAAGATGTCCCGGTTCTCATGGATGAACTCGATGAGCACACTTTCCTATTTCCGATCTAGATTTGTACTGATACTAAACTGCTTGGATGAATCACCAGGGACGAAGTCAACGAGTTTAGTCTCATTAGCCGGTTTGAACATTAGGGCCGGGTCATGCTCCGTCGTAGGTTTCTTCAGAGGGGTCATGTCCGCCGGATCAACATTGTCCTTATAGAATTTCAGCTCTTCTGTGGCACAAACCGATTCAGCATAGGCCGCTTCACCTTCCTCGCAATCCAAGGCAATCTTTCGACTCCCATGTACTGTGATTGTCCCCTTATAACCCGGCATTTTGAGCTGTAGATAGACATAACAGGGTCTCACCATGAATTTCGCGTAAGCCGGCCGTCCAAATAGCGCGTGATATGGACTCTGGATTTTCACCACCTCAAAGGTCAAAGTCTCAGACCTAGAATCAAGCTCATCTCCAAACACGACTTCCAAAGCAATCTTCCCTACAGGGTATGCTGATTTACCTGGTACTACACCATGAAAATAGTGTCTGACGGTTTAAGATTCTTAACTGTCAACCCCATGCGACGGAAAGTCTCATAGTACAGGATGTTGATACTGCTCCCTCCATCCATCAGAACCTTGGTAAACTTATAGCCCCCTACCTGAGGTGCTACCACCAAGGCTAGTTGGCCCAGATTTTCAACCCGGGGCGGGTGATCCTCTCTGCTCCACACAATAGGCTGCTCCGACCATCATAGATAATGTGGTACAGCCAGTTCAACACTATTGACTGCCCTCTTGTGAAGTTTCCGATCCCGCTTGCACAGGCTGGTAGTGAACACGTGGTACTGTCCGCTGTTCAACTGCTTGGGGTGACTCTGGTAACCTGACTGTTGCTGATTCCCTTGGTTACTCTGCTGGTTATTACCATGGTTGTTCTGATGGCCCTGGTTGTTCTGAAATCCAGAGCTTGAACCACCGCCCCCGTGGAAACCTGGGCCTGAACCGCCCTGTGGATCCTGATCGTACCGGTATAGATCAGAATTTTTGAACTCCTTCATTATGTGACAATCCTTCCAAAGATGTGTGGAAGGGACCTCCTTGGTTCCATGCTTCGGGCAGGTTTGGTTTAACAAACGCTCCAGATTCATCCCTCCACCGCGCTGGGGCAGTTTACCTTTGCGACGCTGCATATTTGTGTTAGCCACTAAATCTGAACTATCCGATTGACGCTTACCGTTACTCCCATGGCCTCCTTGGTTGTGGTGCTGCCCTTTTGCACCGCCGTTCTTCTTTCCCTTCTCCAGTTTGTCCTCCTCTGAATCCGGATCTTTAGTGTTATCTGAATCGGCATACTTAACCAAAGCGGCCATGAGTGTTGACATGTCATTGCAGTGACGTTTGAGCCTTCCCAACTTCTGTTTCAATGGCTTGAAGCGGTAATTGCCCTCTAACGTTAACACTGCGGTGTCTGCATTGATACGATCTGATGACTGTAAAATCACCGAGACCCTTTTGACCCAATGGGTCGTGGATTCCCCTTCCTCTTGGACACAAGCGGCCAGATCCATAATTGACATCGGCTGCTTGCACGTATCACTGAAGTTCTTGATAAACCGGCGTTTTAATTCGGCCCATGAATCGATAAAGTTGGTCGGCAAGCTTTTCAACCAAGTGCGAGTTGTTCCTTCCAACATCATGGTGAAGTATTTAGCACATACCGCCTCATCCACATCTAACATCTCCATTGCCATCTCATAGCTCTCTACCCACGCCTCTGGCTGCAAATCGGTGGTGTAATTTGGTACCTTACGAGGTCCCTTGAAATCCTTGGGCAGCCGCACGTTACACAATGCGGGAGTTAAACATGGTACCCCCAGGGAACTGAACATTGCCCCTGGCTCCACGGAGGCAGTGGGGTGAACCGGAGTATGTTGTCGTGCTTCGTGTCGAGCTGTCAACTCGGCCTCCCGTCGTGTGCGGCCGTGGTCCATGACATCTTATGCATTAGCACCTCCCCCCGCCGGGTTGTTCCCCCGTGGTGAATTTTGATGGTGTGCGCTACTGGACACGGCCGGTTCGTCTTCCACGTGTCTGCTATAACTCCGGCTTGGACGGGGAGTGGAATGAATCCTCTCACGGCTGTGTGAATACGCTTGATGCTGATTCAGTGTTGTCTGAAGGAGATCCCTGGCCCGATGCGCTTCCACTTCAACTGGTGATTCGCAGTCGGTTGGGAGGGCCGCCAGGCATGAAGCGGCGGCCACAATATTATCCAGCGGGTTGGAATAATGCCCGGGCGGTGTTGATGGTACAATGTTGTTCTGGCAAGGCAGGTCTGTTGCGCGTGGTTGAACCGGCGCTCCTGCTTCCGGTGCCCCCGCCCGGTTTGGCGCGGGTTGGTTGCCAGCTCCTGCACCTGGCGTGTTGAAAAGATTTTGCGGTTCATAAACCGACGGGAGACGTGATCGATACCTTCTTCTCATGACCTCTTCTGAAGCATTCTGATCCAGTCTAATCCGATAAGCCTATGCCTCCAACTCGGCCCGCTCTGTGGCCATCCTGGCGTTCTCTGCTACCAGGTCCGCCTTAGCCTGGGCTATCTGATCTTTCACCTTTAGAATCTCCGCATCGTGCTGATCCCTGGCTGCTGCGTCTACCTCCGCGGACATCAGTGCCGCTAGAGCGTCGAACAAATATACAAGACTTGGGCCGGAGGCGGCGCCGAGCTTCCTGCCCCTGCTGGCGTGGCCGTCGTTGAACCGGAGAGCACTGCTGCGGCGGTAGATGAATGAGGCGCCGGTCGTGTGCTGGCCATGAAGACAGCGGCCCGGTTTGGCAGACCGGGGGAATCCGGAATACTGTTGCCCTCGGATCCTCCCTCAATCCGGCCGTCATACAACTGGTAAAGCGATTCGGTTTCTCCGGAGGACTCGTCACCGCTGCGGACTACGGTTTCTCCATCGGAGACCGGTTCCTCCTTGTACCCCGAACCATGGACGACACCTATGAAAACATGCCTTGCCTTAGGCTGAACCGGTGAAGAACTTGCACGCCGAGCCGTCTCGATGATGTCGGTGCAGGTGTCCGGCTCCGGGGCCGGTTCGCTGATCTTGCCGATGAATACATGAATCCCACCAAAGGGGACCCGGTACCCGTATTCAATTGAATCAGCCTCGGGACCCCATCCTGCGTTGTCGATGTAGAGCTTGCCACGGCGACTCTTCATCATCCGGCCCACAACGTATCCCTTAAGTCCATCGAAGCTGCCCTTCAAGAACTCGAAACCATCTTGCGATAGCCCCACGGTGGGCGCCAACTGTCGTGGAATTGTCATGGCAGATGTCCTCATGAAAGGACTTAGTCGCGGAGCCATCGCTATGGGTTAGCTTGAAGGGGTTAAACCGGACAAGGGGACACGAGAGTTTTATACTAGTTCGGCCCATTCGATGAAGGTAAAAGCCTACGTCTAGTTGTGATTGGTATTGCTGGGGTTTCGAAGGCCAGGGAGCGAATCCGCTTTGTCTGGCTTCGAGTTGTTCTCTTTCTCCCTTGAACCGCCGCCGGGTCACCCCTTTATATACTCAGGAGGACCCCGGCCGGTCTACAGAGTCCCGAGGCTGGCTCATACAAGTGTCTGCCTCGGTCTCTTTTTTCTTATCTTACAATGCAAGTTTATACAATCATGGCAGTTTACTATCATGGGCCCTAAATCTCCTGCGGGCTCTGGGCCTCTAAGCTTCGTCCATAAAGCGCCATCTTCTAGGTTTCCTTGGGCTTCAGTATAGCTGAAGGTGAACCGGCCCCTCCTGGGCGGTTTACCCTTAGTGGTTATATCCTCAACAGGACCGATTTAGCAAACCTAGTGACCGTTAGTGTTTTCGGTGGGACCGACTAGACCAACTTGGTGGAACCGATGTGCTAGGGTTAGGGTAAAACCAGAACTCGGTTTGACCGATTACTCAAACTCGGTGGGACCGATTTGGGTAATAAGCGAAACAGAGAGTTGGCCAAGAAAACTCGGTGGGGCCGATTGCATATCTCGGTGGGACCGAAAATATTGCAACATGTAACAGAGAGTTTGCAAGCCCATCTCGGTGAGACCGAGATCCCATCGGTGAGACCGAACTGATTAGGGTTTTTGGCAGTGGGTATTTCAACTAAACTCGGTGGCTCCGGATAGAAAGAATCGGTGGGGCCGACTTTGACGTTTGGTTTAGGACATATTTGGAAGTGAGAAAGTGGTCGAGGGCTTTGGAGCATATCACTAAGCACTTTGAGCAAGCAAGCCATTAAGCAACACCTCATCCCTTCTTAATAGTATTGGCTCTCCTATAGACTCAATGTGATATTGGGTCACTAAGATATAAAATGTAGAGTCTTGAGCTTGGAGCTTGGGCCAATCCTTTGTCCTTAGTATTTTGAAGGGGTTCCACATCCTCTAGTCCATGCTACTTCATTGTTGAACTTATCTGAAACATACTAGGTAAAAATGTTAGTCCAACAAGAGATATGTTGTCTTTAATTACCAAAATCACCTAGGGAGCAATTGTGCTTTCAATCTCCCCCTTTTTGGTAATTGATGGCAACATACATCAAAGCTTTAGATAAAGATATAGAGAATAGCAAGTAAAGCTTTGGAAAGACATGTAACAAGCATAGGCTCCCCCTACATGTATGCAATCATGTGAATATGGTATATAGAAGCATGTGAAAGCATAACCATGACAGAGTAGCAATGTGTTACATGTATCTTGGCTATATGCATAAGAGCAAGTTATGAAAACATGAGAAATGTACCTTCATGCCCATGCGTCCTTCTTGCAAACAGTATGTACATCAGCAAGAATTTCTCATACACATGACCATGATGCATATACTTACCTTGTGGTCTTGAATTGGCTAGGATGTGATGAACCTGCGTAAACAAGGTTAGATAACACAGATGCACCTACTAGCTAGAGCAAACAAAAGA
The DNA here is from genome assembly GCF_002162155.2 of Triticum dicoccoides. Lineage (NCBI taxonomy): Eukaryota > Viridiplantae > Streptophyta > Magnoliopsida > Poales > Poaceae > Triticum > Triticum dicoccoides. The sequence continues at coordinate 191,666,163 of NC_041384.1, read as the reverse complement.
AATCACAAGAGTACCAAGACTGGGATGACATGTAGAGTGAGTATAGAGTACCACGATAGGTATTGACATGTCCCCAAAGAAAAGGATATGCAATTAATTTAAGAATTTTCTTTCCCTTGGATGTCTTGCACCCCCCCTGAATCTAGCATGGGATACTGGGAGAAGATAGGGAACACAAAAACAGAGCTCAAAGAAACAAATGAACAAAGCTAATGCAAATAAGCACATATGAACATGTCTTTCCCCCAAGAAGACATGTGGCATCTCTCCTCTTGAACATCAAGCATCTGGGATCCTTGAAGATTACTCTTTCCTGGAGTATTCCCTCCCCTAGAGATGTCTCCCCCTAGAGATATGATTAAGCTTTGATGTGATCTCTCTCTCCCCCTTTGACATCAATTTCCAAGAAGGGTCTTCTGGAATTTGTTATGAATGGGTTCGGTCCTTGAATCACAGTACAAAGCATTAAGGTTAATGTGATGCTTGCAGAGGACAAGATTCATTGAGTGGAGCTGGATCAAGAATAAAGCAGGAATAAATGGCAAAATGTTTTTCCTGTAGTGAAATCGGTGTCACCGAGTTGTATGCTTTGGTTGCTCCGAAAATCTTCGGTTAGACCGGAAACATGAAACCGGTGGAACCGAGTTTATCATAAAAAACACTTGTCACCTCAGCTCACTAGATAAATAAGATCTCACAAAGATTTGCAATGAATTAGATACAGAAAATGCAGAACAAAGAACAAAGAACAAAGAAAAGAAACTAAAAGGTCTAGATGACGTTTGAAAAGGGGAAACAAATATGCATGAGACAAGTGCGAGAACACAGAAAAGAACACAAGAGAACTTCATCTAGAGTTGGGCGGTGACAAAGTCACCTATGTTAGAGTACATTGACATAGGAGTCAAGTGAGATCACTTGATCATAGGTCGTACTCTTCATTTAAGCTCAAAATGGGGTTACCATTTTTCATTTAAGTATCTTGATTTATTCACATCTTGTCGAGTTGCTTTGACTCATGACTTGGAGTAAAGCTACTCTAAGATGGAATAACATACCTTGGGTGGAGGTGTTGATCTTGATCATGTAGTTGAACTTGTGTGGGTTGCTCAAGGTTGATGTAGCCCATCAAGAGTTGGGAGCACCCTTTGGATTTTGAGTTCATCTACCTACATGGGTTAGTTTTCTCAAGGAAGAGCACTTGTGTATCCACCATGACAATCATGAAACTCAACAAAGAATTTGTCAACGGATATGTTTGAAAGGTTTCGTGCTCCCTTGTCATCAATCACCATTGTGTAGAGACTTGATGATGTAGAGATTGCTCAAGATGTGAGTGAATTGCAATCTCATAGAATTAGATTCATCCAAGTAACTTTGCATTCTTACATATTGAACTTCTTGAGTAAGTCCTTGGTGTACTTCGTTTGAGAGACAAAGGTGCCTTCCTTAGTTTGCTTGATTTGCAAACCAAGAAAGAATTTGAGTTCACTCATCATAGACATCTCAAACTTCTCCGACATTAGCTTCCCAAACTTTTCGCTAAAATGAGGGTTAGTTGATCCAAATATAATATCATCAACATAAATTTGGCATACAAATAGTTCTCCATTAACCCTTTTAGTAAAAAGAGTAGAATCTATTTTTCTAATTTCAAAGCCTTTTTCAATAAGGAACTTGGTCAAGCATCTATACCATGCTCTAGGAGCTTGTTTAAGACCATAAAGCGCTTTGTGAAGTTTGTAAACATGATTAGGTTTCTTAGGGTTGACAAAGCCGGGAGGTTGCTTAACATAAACTTCCTCTTCAATTTCATCATTTAGAAAAGCACTTTTAATGTCCATTTGGTACAAGGTGATATTATGGTGATTAGCATAGGCAAGTAAGATGTGAATGGACTCAAGTCTAGCAACGGGAGCATATGTCTCACCATAGTCCATACCTTCGACTTGTGTGTAGCCTTGGGCGACGAGACGCACTTTGTTGCGAACCACTTGTCCATCTTCATCTTGCTTGTTGCGAAACACCCATTTGGTACCGATGATGTTGTGGTTGTTGTCGGGCTTTTCAACCAATGTCCACACTTGATTTCTCTCAAAGTTGTGTAGCTCTTCATGCATAGCGTTTATCCAATCCGGATCTTCCAATGCTTCTTCAACCTTCATAGGTTCAATGCGAGAGATGAATGAATAGTGTTCACAAAAGTTAGCTAAACGAGTTTTTGAGCGAGTGATTCTCCCGGTTTGGATATCATTGTAGATTTGCTCCACGAGATGATCTTTAGCAATTCTTTCTCGAACTCGTGAAAGATTTTGCTTGGGTCTTTGTTGAACATCTTCTTCATCTTGTTCTTCTTCTTGGCCTTCTTCATTGTTGGCGTTGTTGTTCTCTTGTCGTGGTGGAGAAGGAGGTTGTTGACGTTCATCTTGGTGCACTTCCTCGTTTTCTTCTTCTTGGTGTGTCCCACTCATGGATGCTTCCGTATCAACTCTTGGTTCACCTTGTCGTGAGGTAGAAGCTTCCACTTGGACAGATGAGGTACTCTCCTTCACCTCCATTGGACGAATCTTGCCGATAGACAAGTCTTGGATTGCTTTCAAGGGATATTTGTCTCCTACATCAATTGACAATTGCTCTACTTGTGAGTCGTTAGATTCATCAAACTTCACATCTACCGTTTCTTCAACCTTTCGGGTGAAATTGTTGTAGACACGGTATGTGTGAGAGTTTGAGCCATAACCAAGTAGGAAACCTTCATGAGACCGAGGAGCAAATTTAGAATGACGATGCTTATCAAGAATGTAGCACTTTGAGCCGAATACTCGAAAGTATCCAACTTGGGGTTTGTTACTGGTGAGGAGCTCGTATGCCGTCTTGCCGAGTAGCTTGTGAAGATACAAGCGATTTGTTGCATGACAAGCTGTCTCTACCGCTTCCGCCCAAAAGTGTTTTGGTGTCGTGTACTCATCAAGCATCGTTCTTTCCATCTCGATAAGAGTTCGGTTCTTCCTCTCAACAACTCCATTTTGTTGAGGTGTGTACGTAGCCGAGAACTCATGTGCGATCCCTTCTTCGTCAAGAAAGGTGTCCACATTTGCGTTCTTGAACTCCGTTCTGTTGTCGCTCCGAACCTTCTTGATCTTCATGTCAAATTGATTTTGGGCCTTCCTAGCAAAGTTTTTGTAGATCTTTTGGACCTGCGATTTGTCATCAAGAAATAACACCCACGTAAATCTTGAAAATCATCAATTATGACCAGACCAAATGAGTTACCACCAAGACTCTTGTAGGCATTTGGACCAAAGAGATCCATGTGAAGTAGCTCGAGTGGTCTTCTTATGGTCATGATGTTCTTAGCACGATGACTTCCTCCAACTTGTTTCCCTGCTTGACAAGCACTACAAAGTCTATCCTTATCAAATATGACATTGTTAACGCCAAGGATATGATTTCCTTTAATGAGTTTGTCAAGGTTTTGCATGCCCACATGGCCTAGCCTTCTATGCCACAACCAGCCTTTAGAAGATTTAGCAATTAAGCAAGTTTTAGGTTGAGCCTTTTTAGTGAAATCAACAATGTAAAGATCTCCTCTACGTATACCGGTAAAGACCATTTTATGATTATCTGTACGAAACACTTGGCGGTCTACTTCAGTAAATAGCACATTGAAACCAAAATCAGCAAGTCTAGATACTGAAAGTAAGTTGTAGCCAAGAGATTCAACGAGCATGACATTTTGTATGGAGCTATCATGTGAGATGGCTACCTTACCAAGGCCAACCACCATACCCTTTGAATTATCACCAAAAGTGACATACTTTCGAGGGCCGTCATTTTCAGCAAGCTCACGGAACACGTCTTTATCTCCGGTCATGTGATCAGTACATCCACTATCAAGGACCCATTCCTTTAGTCCAGCCATGTAGCCGCGAAGATTTGCCATAAGACCAAAGTGTCTCATCGCATCATCGAGATCATAGTCACTATCATCATCATCCTCATCCGAGTATTCATGTTCAACATCATCTTGTGATTAATCAATTCCTAGAGAGGGTAATTCATTAGATAAATGATCATTTCTATAGTTATCTTTATGAATTCTAATAGCTCTGGAAATGATATTGCTAATGATTCCAACATCTCCTTTGGCACTCGTAAGATTAGTAAGCTCAATTAAGCAATCACCAAATTTGGGATCATTGGAACTCATCTTAATCAAGGCAATAGACTTATGGAGGATTTCATCTAGATCTTTCAAGGAATAATTAGGAAAGAGTTCCTCAAGAAATTTCCATATGGTGTAGGCACACTTAAGAGTCGGCAAACATCTAATCAAGTTTCTAGGCAAGCCTCTAGTGATAAGATTAACAGTTCTAAGATTGCGAATCATGTTAATTGATTCATCAAGGGTAGGATGCATGGGATCAACATGAGGTGCACAAGGGCTAGCAATATACTTGTTCAAGTGATATTCATTGAAAATCTCAAGCATTTCATTTTTCCACTCATGAAAATATTCTCCATCAAGAATAGGCACTCTACGCCTAAGACTCCCCAAAGTAGACTCATCCATCTTCCTGCAATGGTGTTTAAACCAAGGCAATGGAGACCAAAGCTCTGATACCAATTGAAAGGATCGAGAAGAGGTGTCTAGAGGGGGGGGGTGATTAGACACTAAGTGCCAAAAGTTGCACTTTTTAATTTCTTTAAGTTGAAGTGGAGTTTAGGCACTAGTTTAACAAACACAATACATATCAAGCAAGCATGCAAAGAGTATATGAACAACGGAAAGTAAAGCATGCAACTTGCAAGAATGTAAAGGGAAGGGTTTGGAGAATTCAAACGCAATTGGAGACACATATGTTTTTGTCGTGGTTCCGATAGGTGGTGATATCGTACATCCACGTTGATGGAGACTTCAACCCATGGAGGGTAACGGTTACGCGAGTCCATGGAGGGCTCCACCCACGGAGGGTCCACGAAGAAGCAACCTTGTCTATCCCATCATGGCCATCGCCCACGAAGGACTTGCCTCACTAGCGGTAGATCTTCATGAAGTAGGCGATCTCCTTGCCCTTACAAACTCCTTGGTTCAACTCCACAATCTTCGTCGGAGGCTCCCAAGTGACACCTAGCCAATCTAGGAGACACCACTCTCCAAGAAGTAACAAATGGTGTGTTGATGATGAACTCCTTGCTCTTGTGCTTCAAATGATAGTCTCCCCAACACTCAACTCTCTCTCACAGGATATGGATTTGGTGGAAAGAGGGTTTGAGTGGAAAGCAACTTGGGGAAGGCTAGAGATCAAGATTCATATGGTAGGAATGGAATATCTTGGCCTCAACACATGAGTAGGTGGTTCTTTCTCAGAAAATGTGTATTGGAAGTGTAGGTATGTAACGCCCTCGATGCGGTTATATCTCCCACATGTCGAAGCACGACTTAGAGGCATAACCGCAATGAAAGCAATGTCGCAAGTGAGGTAATCTTCACACAACCCATGTAATACATAAGGGAAAGAGATACATAGTTGGCTTACAATCGCCACATCACACAATACATGAATAAAGCATTACAACATCCAAATACAATCAAGGTCCGACTACGGAACCAAAATAAAAGAAGAACCCCAAATGCGACAAGGTCCCCGATCAACCCCAACTGGGCTCCACTACTGATCAACTAGAACGAAACAACACAAAGGACAAGATCTTCATCGAGCTCCTCCTAAGCTTGGTTGCGTCATCTGCACGGACTCATCGGCACCTGCAAGCTGGTTTTGGAAGTATCCGTGAGCCACGGGGACTCAGCAATCTCGCACCCTTGTGATGAAGACTATTTAAGCTTATGGGTAAGGTAAAGGTATGAGGTGGAGCTGCAGCAGCGACTAGCATATTTGGTGGCTAACATACGCAAATGAGAGCGAGAAGAGAAGGCAAAGCATGGTCGATAAAAGTATGATCAAGAAGTGATCCTAGAACAACCTACGTCAAGCATAACTCCAATACCGTGTTCACTTCCCGGACCCCGCCGAGAAGAGACCATCATGGTAACACACACGGTTGCCGGCTGGTTCAGAGAAGATGCGCGTGGGCGGGTGCGCAAGCAAGGAGCAGAGAAAACAAGGGAGCCTCCAGCGCATGCGAGTGGGACAGCGAAGGAGCTCATCGGAGGAAACTATGACGACCAAAAGCTACGGCTGAGGTGCACAAATGAACCACAACAGGGACCCGAACTCCCGCATGTCTCGCACAGCACCAAGTGACGATGGAGGCGTCGCCGGCATTGAGGAAACAGAGGCGGCGAGGCCATACTTGAACTCGAAGAAACACAGGTCGAAGTGGCGCGGATCTAAGCTGGATAAGCCCTACGCGACAAGCGGAACCTACTACGTCAGGCTCCAAACGGAAAGAGGCCGGACTCCTCGCCGGTGACGAGGTCCGATGGAGTCGAGCTCGGGAATCACATGGAACACGCGTAACAGGATGCAATCGAGGGGAAACAATGACTGGGAAGGTGCGCATGCTCACCACGAACACGCTCGGGTGCTCGGCTCGGCGAGAGATGGACGGAGGGATGACGGGGCTCGCTGAACTTGGCGCTACTCTGGACCATGAAGAAGATGAAGCGGAGGAAGATGATGTCGTGGAGGCCTGGAGGGAGTCGATCGCGTCGGCCTTGGGACATTCCAGCTCCTGGCCTTGATTGAAGACGAAGAAGACAATGTAGGCGAGCCGACCAGGAGCGAAGACAATGGCGGAGGAGGGCTATGGCCGCGGTGGAGCCATGGAACTGCTCCGGGAGCTCTCTGGTGGAAGAGGCGACGACTATGTTGGGTGGCTCACCTGCGGCGGTGGTGGAGGGATGTCGGGACCCCGATTCTAAGTCACACCGATCTAGCATGTAACACCTCATATCACTTTGCGGCCTCACGCACGGTATTCCCAGTGTCGCCTTACCATGGCCCGGGACCGTTTGCGCCTTTTGGCTCACGTATATGATAGTGTCGCTAGCATCCATATGACAGAGAACCCGGGCCGACATGACTAGTCGTGAATCCAAAGCAGCACTAACCCATGGGGACAGGCATACATGAATCAACCTCGAGCATGTCGGTCAGCAGCGTGTGAATCCGGGCTGTAGCACTGGGCTAACAGGACTCCGGTAACCCAGGCTGTAGCAGGCTAAGCAGGACTCCGGATGTCACCACGTGACATTTCCCCGAAGGGACAGACACAGGAACGAAGTGAAACACATGCCGGCCAGTCAAGTGTCCTGAACAGTAGTGCTGGGCTAGCAGGACTCCGATGAACCGGGCTGTAGCGGACTACTATGGCTCAAGGAAGCACTAGACTACATTTCCCCATAAGAGATGCTGACAAGGATAAACAACTAGATTGTCGGATCCCACACATAGCAATACACGTTACACATACACATAACATGCAAGTATGTGCTGTACAACATGGCATCACAACATAATGCAAAATCATATAGATAAAGGCCCAGAAGGGCCACATAGCATTAAATACAAACAGGGGTCACATGACCCACCATTCAGAGCATACAAGCAACGGAAGCATTACATGTCTGAGTACAGACAACTACAAAAGAAAAAGGCCGAGGAGCCTGACTATCCACAAGTCCCTCCCAAGGGACCAAGATCGTAGCTGAGGTAACAAGCTACTCGTTGAAGTCCAAGCGGTACTACTAGTGAGACAGATGTCTCACCTGCAAAACATAAATAAAGCAAACGTGGGTACGAAGGTACTCAGCAAGACTTACATCAGATCCTATCATACATGCATTTGTATCAAGAAGGTAATGTGGGGTTTGGTTGCAGCAAGCCAGCTTTGACTCAGTGGCTATCCTGTCTACGACAATGAGAAACTTCTTTGAGGTGAGGCAGTGCACACGAGTCCACTAATCACCACATCAATACACTACTATGGATTCATCCCCATCTCTCCTACGAGAAGGCCATCCATACACTCACACTTGTTTTGAGCATTTTAGAGTATCCACTTTAAGTTGTCTATGTACCACATAAGCATCCAAGAAGTCCATAACCGAGGACACGACTATTCGGATAGATCATGATAACCCTGCAGGGGTGTACTTCTTCACACACGCTCTCACCACTTATCACCATATACACGTCATGTGTCTCGGCAACCTTCAAGTGGAAGCCTGGCGAGGGTGTCAGCCACGACCTGACTAACCACGCAAGACTCTAGTCCAGGTTTATCACCTATTTGGGTTCCATCCGCAAGGAGATCCGGTCGGGGTGTCGCTCACGGCCCCAAACGATGTGAGCAGGGTTCCCAAGCCCACCATCCGGGTGCCACTCGGTACACCGTGCCACCTGTGCCTAGTCTGTCCCGAGCCCACCCTGCCGGGTGCCACTCGGTAGAAAAATGGCACTACCTACAAACACCAGAAACTATTTGCAACTCCTGGATAGAGATCAAGTTGATTAATAAGTCGAGAGGGGTTGATTTACCGGAACCCAATGTGTGGTAGTAGCTAGTCATTGGACAACTTACACAGAACTCGGTTCTTAAGGACGATCCCAATGAGACAACCCACCATGTACTCCTACATGGCCTCTCACCGCTACCTTTACCAAATCGTGTTCACACGTTCACTCTCAGCACCAGAACATATCGTAACACTCCAATTCATTCCCAATGAATCAGACCTGACACAACTCTAAGCAATAGCAGGCATGGCATGGTAGGAACACAACATGGCTCAATCAACTCCTACACATGCTAATGGGTTTCAACTATTTACTGTGGCAATGACAGGTCATGCAGAGGAATGGGTTCAACTACCGCAGCATTAAGTAGCAGTTGAATCGTTTTTGTCCTAATGCAATAAAAGAGAGCAGGAGTGAGAGAGTGGGATTGTATCGGAATGAACAAGGGGGTTTGCTTGCCTGGTAGATCAACAAGGGGCACTGCTCCACTGATAGGTACTCTCGAACACTCCCCGGAGCAGGACCTATCGAGAAGGAACGGTGTCAGAAATCAAACACAAGCATATGCAACATTATGATGCATGAACATGGCATGAGTATGTGATGTTGTTTGAGTTAATGCATCTAGCATTTATTTGGTTGAAGTCCATTTGAACCAAGGGTTCAAATACAACTCCAAATTAAGTTCTTAAATATGCCATAAGTGTGTTTTCATATATACAGCATGTATAGATGGTTTGTCATGCATCAAAATGGTACATAAGGATAGATTGAATTTTTCTGATAATTTTTCATATATAAATTATTTCAATCTGAGCTACGGTAGAATTTCTATGAATTTTTGAAGTTTGAACATTTTCTGGAATTTCCTGATCAATAATAATTCCAGAAAAAGAATAACCGTGTCAGCATTGCGTCATGTGAGGTCAGCAAGTCAACTGTGGCTGACCAGGTCAAACCTGACCAGTGGGGTCCACTGGTCAGTCACACGGTGCTGTCTGGGTCACCGACAGGTGGGGTCAGGTCAACGGACACATCAGCAAGTCAACCCTGACGCGTGGGTCCCACTGGATTATAAGCTAATTTAAACAAAAAAAATAAACCGAAGTTAATTAGGCGCGGGGCCCAGCTGTCGGTGTCACTGAAAGGGTTAATTAGCGGCGCCATTAGCCGCTAATGACGCTGCCACGTCGATACAGCCGGAGTTCAGCCGCCGGCGAGGTCAACGACGGCAGAACGGCTCGGGTTTCGCCCTCCGGCGACCAAACGCCGCGCGGAGGGGCTCTGTGGGTTCCTGGCGCTCATGCGCATCTGGCGGAGGCGACGGGAGGTTGCGGGGGCGGCGGAGCTCGCCGGAGCGAGGCTCGCGGCGGCGGCCAGAGTTCAGCGGCGTGCGGTACAGGGGCTAGAGGGCGTAGAAGGGCAGGGCAGTAGGGGGAACGATGGCAGGGCTCACAGGGGACCGGCGGGCATCGTTGGGGAGCTCGGGGAAGGCTGGAGTCGGCGGGGCGGTGAGGACGATCTCCGGCGGCCGGAGATGAAGACAACTACGCCGAGGATGAAGCGGAGCTCGCCCGGTTGCTTTGCTCGGTGAGGAGGGAGAAGGGGTTGCAGCGGAGCTGGGAAGCGTGTCGGGGAGGTGCGGCAGTGGCCGAGGCCACGGTGGCTGTGGACGGCGGCGACGGTGATTTCGGCCGCGAGAGAGGGGCGAGGGGGAAGAGGGAATGGCACGGGAGAGAGCGAGAGAGGCTTGGGGGGTGTGTGGCGACGCGCGGGTGATCCAGGCGATGAGAGGGAGAAGCAGGAGGTGGCGGAAGACGTGGCCGCGGCTGGCTGCGGTGCGGCCACGCAGCTGCTCCTACTGGCAGGAGCTTGAAGAAGCTCCTGGCAGTTGGGCTGGGCCGGCCTGCTGGCCACTGGGCCAGGCCAGGCTGCATAGGGAGGTAAGTGCAGGTGGGTTTTCTGTTTTCTATTTTCTGACATTTGTTTTGATTTAGTAAAAATACTAAATCATTTTATTTACTTCTGTCAGTTTTTGCAGGGACCTAAGGGATTATTCCAAAGCCCCTCACCAAAATTCAGAATTTTTGGACATATATGAAATATATAACATATATATCCAATCCAAATAAATATTGGATTAATTCCATATGCCCAAAATAAATACTTATGAGTTCCTAAAAATATTGGTTTGATTTTTATCTCTGTCCAATAATTTCAGAGAGCATCATGAGCATTTTCTTGGACCCTTTTGGAGAAATTTTTACTTGGGTCATTTTCAGAAATGATTTCTGAGGGTTTCACAAATCCCCATTTCAAATTTAAATGGAATTTAAACATGATGCACAAATGGCTGGCTGGTCTAGGTCATACCAGAACTAGGGATGTGACAAGGGAGGAGAGGGAAAGAAGGGAAACCCTAGGGGCGAAGCGCTGGCTTTATAGGGGAAGCATGGGCACCGTGGTGGCCACGGTGGCCTTGTGCATGCTGCCTCCCTCTTTTATTGTGAGAAGGAGAGCAATTGAGAGGAGGAAGAAAAGGTGAGGGGAGAGAGGTTGATAGGCGGGCCCAGGGTAAAAAATATGCTACGTGGAGGTGGAATTACCAGAGTGGGAGGTGGTTGGCAGGCTGGGCTGGCCTGGTGGTACTGCTTCTGCCTCTTTCTTTTCTTTTCCATTTCTTTAGACAGAAATACAAAAGGAAAGAGCAGGGGAAAAGGAGAGGAGCTAGAGAAATATAAAAAATATTCTCATGATCCTGAAAATGTGCTCTATTTAACAAAATTGGTTTGGAGATTTTTAAAGGAAGTAAAAATAATTCAAGTTTGAATTAAATTCAAACTTGAACCATTTTAAACCCTAACCAAAACAATTCCAATAGAGATGAAATTTGACAGAGAGGCTAGGTACATGGTGTTAGAATATTGGGGAAAAGATGAACATCAAAATAAAAGGGAAAATGGCACTTGCAGAAATGGAAGAAAGGAAAGGAAGGAGGAGTGATGGTGCAAGAACCACACATGGAGCATGCAACAATACAACATGCATGAATATGACAATGCACATGATGATATGATATGCAATGCATGACACGCAAGCAATGACAAGGCAACAACAGCGAATAACTGGAGGACACCTGGCACATCGGTCTCGGGGCGTTACAACACTCCACCACTATGAGAGGATCTCGTCCCGAGATCTAGAATGGCACCGTAGGGACAACGGAAGAGAAAGAGAAGAGGTAAGACTAAGTTGCTCCTTTGACAAACGAGTGAAACCAAAGAACCTTGCCAGGTTGAACAAATTCGAGAAAAAAAATACAAGGAAGGTGAACAAAGTCGAAAACACTCCGTTAAAAAAGAGGGACAAAGAACATTGCGAAAACCTTGAGGTTGAAGGGCAAGATATATATTGAAACTATTCCGGTTAAAAGGATAAGCATGAAAAGATCATGATATTCACAATTCGAGATGATGATTGAAAAGAGCAACATCACAAAGCCTCCTGAAGAAATGAAAGAATGGAATGGGATGGACGGAGAGGAACAAGATCTTGAGAGAGCATGCTTACAACAAATGCTAGAATGGAGTTGTTGGATTATCAACAACGAAAAAATATAAGCTTGATATGGTCTTATGGAATACATCTCAAATTATGAGGTGACAACCTGCCGCTCACGGGAAAATAATTGGATTGATATGAGCAAATTGACGAGAAAGTATATCGCACCGAAAAGGAAAAATGAAGAAATTGGATCATTTATAAGCACCATAAATAGCCACAATCCTTAGGGAAAGCTTTAGGTGAAATATAACCCAAGATAACTCCAATGGCAAGATTGATGGATTTAAAATATCTCATTCTTAACAACATGTGAATCATGGAACATGAACTCAAATTATCAAGAATGACATAATACCACCTCTATTGATACGGAAGAAAGAATTGCACTACGGATTGCAAGATGAAGAATACTTGATATCCTTAGAAAAGAATCTCGATGAAAACTTCGAGAAGGGATAAAATCCTTGATGAACCATCATGTAGAACCTTCATGAAGAACTCTGATAACAAAAGAATGATCAAACGAAATGAAGGATGAAAAGAATAAGGTTGAAGCCTTGCAATGATTTAGATGGAGCTTCACGACGATATAATGCAGAAAAACTTGGAACTCCGGAAAAGAAAAGATGAAACAACTGAAATCAAGAATTTTGATGAACCTCCGGAATAAGGAATTAAATCACTTGGATGAAACAATAATAAGAATTACATTATGCTTATCCTTCACCAATTCAAATTGATGACAAGCAATGGATTTGACATACTACTTATCCTCGTAGAAAGATTAAGATAGATATCGCACCAACTTGGAAAGGTATTGAATGAACCACTGGAAGGGTTTGGAAGAACGAATGAATTGATGTGATAACCAAGGAAAAGATCTTAAACGAACCACCGGATTAATTGGAAATGAACGAAGAAAAGATAGAGAAACACCGAGAAGAATTATAAAATGAACAAAGATTCTTGAGAGGATTTAGATACATGAGAACGAAGAGATCACGAGCCGATTAAAGATCACTTGAACGAAGCACCGGTAAAATTGGAGAATGATAGCTGAAAGCTGAGTATGAATAAGTCTTTTTAAATGATGGGCTTCGGGGAAAAGAAATGGAAAACAACTCATGAAATGCTCCGGATGGGTGAAAAGAATTCTCACAGTCGAAAAATAATTATGAGAGGATGGCAACAAGCTAGAATCACGAATCTTGAAGAGAGTGGAGCAAGATATGGAGAAAATTCTTCTTCGGTCTTCAAAATCTGAGAATTACGACGAGGAACACCACCATGAATTGTTGAGATACTCCAGAATGATGATTTTAAAGGTTGAACCAACGATGAAAAGAAATGAAAGATCTTGGAGAAAGACATTTGACTGATGACAATTCATTCTTACGTCAAACTTCGAAAAGAATTTGATGGTGGCTCCGGGAAAATAGAAGAGTCGGGTAAGATCCTGGAAAAAGACTTGTGGGTTAGGGCCCACTCAAAAGAAACATCGTAGAACGATTCAAAAGAGAGAAAGCACCAGTTAAATTAAATGACTTGAATGAGGGAACATCCTCGAAAGAGCTTGAACGAATGTAGAGTGGAAACACGAATCTTCAAGATATCTTCAGCACTCCAGAATAATAAATAGCGAGAAGTGGAATGATAATGAGGTGCACCGGCATGAGAAAGCATTGAAATGAGGAAAAAGGTATGATCAACAAAACTTGACATGAAACCACCGGAGAAGAAAAGGAATGAGGAATGACGAACTTGAAGCTTCGTTAGAATCTTCATGAGAAACACCGGATAAGAACACTGACGGAGAAAAATAATGGAGAGACTTCATATGAATAAAAGGATACTTGATTAAGAATTCCGAGTCCTTAAGGAAAAAGGGTGGGAGGGTGGGAAATACAAAGGCAACTTGGAGACGGATGAAACAAACACCGTTGAGAAGAAGTGATAATTGATCTTGCGGGAGTTGAAATGATCGGATCCACTTGAAGAGAAGCACACCGGTTGAAAAGGTTTGACATGACAATCTCGATTATCAAGAAGGATTAGTATCCACATCGGAGTATGAGAACACCACTTAGACAAGGGATGGAATCAACATTTGACTTCGAAGCAACTCGAATAACACAACTCAAAACAAAAACAAAGGATTGGCTTGTAGAATAAGCCAGAACAAACATATGATAGAGATTTCGTCCGAAGTTTTCGTGGTGGGGCCTACACGGGCTCGATCATACAACACTATCATGTACAAGGCAGTGCACATGACATACGAAGCGTCCCCGAGTCGGCATAGCCAAGGACTCTTTAAGACACAATGAGACCACTGTAAAACCAACCGTGAATAGGCGGACCACTAGACGTCGAACCCCAATTTCATATCATACATCTGTCGGAAAGATATCCTAAGAGCTACTTGAATTCCCACTTATAAACTCCCGAAATTTTCTGGTTATGCAATCAGGTGTTGGGGATACAGGGGAAGCATAATATCTCACCCAAAACTAGCAAATCCTACATCCAGCTGTGTCCATCCTTTAACACATAACCAAGAAACCTTCGGAAATCGTCTACCTCAACCTTCGAAAAGCATCCGTTATACGAGTTATGGCAATACTCCCGAACTCCCGTCCCAGTACTAGGTGGCGTTGAGGTTATCTCACCAACAACTGCATAAAAGAGATTTTCGATGTCGGCGGAACTAATCTCAGGTATTCTAGAACTGCAACGGTAAAATTGTGACGACAACACCTCGGAGCTCAACTCCCCGGGACACTGCCACAACCCCTAAATGACAGGAGGCACCAAGAACAATGTTCTCGTCACATAACCATCGGAACGATTCCAAGATACCCGCGTCATCCTAAAAAAATATATTTTAGTGAAATTTGAGAAGAGAAGAGTCAAAACTCTACGTCAGGATGCCTTACCAGAGCGATGAAGGGACTGGGGACTAAAAAGAATTCCTAAACTCTCCGATATATAATTCCTAAATGACTCAAAACATTTTTCTAGACTCAACAACGTCCGCTAATTCGATCAAGCAGTGGTGGCTCCTAAGGTCGGGGAACGCTCTGATTACCAACTTGTAACACCTCGATGCGGCTATATCTCCCACGTGTCGAAGCACGACTTAGAGGCATAACCGCATTGAAAGCAATGTCGCAAGTGAGGTAATCTTCACACAACCCATGTAATACATAAGGGAAAGAGATACATAGTTGGCTTACAATCGGCACTTCACACAATACATGAATAAAGCATTACAACATCCAAATACAATCAAGGTCCGACTATGGAACCAAAATAAAAGAAGAACCCCAAATGCGACAAGGTCCCCGATCAACCCCAACTGGGCTCCACTACTGATCAACTACAACGAAACAACACAAAGGACAAGATCTTCATCGAGCTCCTCCTGAGCTTGGTTGCATCATCTGCACGGACTCATCGGCACCTGCAAGCTGGTTTTCGAAGTATCTGTGAGCCACGGGGACTCAGCAATCTCGCACCCTCGCGATGAAGACTATTTAAGCTTATGGGTAAGGTAAAGGTATGAGGTGGAGCTGCAGCAGCGACTAGCATATTTGGTGGCTAACATATGCAAATGAGAGCGAGAAGAGAAGGCAAAGCATGGTCGATAAAAGTATGATCAAGAAGTGATCCTAGAACAACCTACGTCAAGCATAACTCCAACACCGTGTTCACTTCCCGGATCCCGCCGAGAAGAGACCATCATGGTAACACACGTGGTTGCCGGCTGGTTCAGAGAAGATGCGCTTGGGCGGGTGCGCAAGCAAGGAGCAGAGAAAACAAGGGAGCCTCGAGCGCATGCAGTGGGACGGCGAAGGAGCTCGTCGGAGGAAACTACGACGACCAAAAGCTACGGCTAAGGTGCGCAAACGAACCACAATGGGGACCCGAACTCCCGCATGTCTCGCACAATACCAAGTGACGATGGAGGCGTCACCGGCGTTGAGGAAACAGAGGCGGCGAGGCCATACTTGAACTCGAAGAAACACAGGTCGAAGTGGCGCGAATCTAAGCTGGATGAGCCCTACGCGACAATCGGAACCTACTACGTCAGGCTCGAGACAGAAAGAGGCCGGACTCCTCGCCGGTGACGAGGTCCGACGGAGTCGAGCTCGGGAATCACATGGAACACGCGTAACAGGATGCAATCGAGGGGAAACAATGACTGGGAAGGTGCGCATGCTCACCACGAACACGGTCGGGTGCTCGGCTCGGCGAGAGATGGACGGAGGGATGACGGGGCTCGCTAAACTTGGCGCCACTCTGGACCATGAAGAAGATGAAGCGGAGGAAGTTGACGTCGTGGAGGCCTGGAGGGAGTCGATCGCATTGGCCTTGGGTCATTCCAGCTCCTGGCCTTGATTGAAGACGAAGAAGAAGACGTAGGCGAGCCGACCAGGAGCGAAGACAATGGCGGAGGAGGGCTATGGCCGCGGTGGAGCCATGGAACTGCTCCAGGAGCTCTCTGGTGGAAGAGGCGACGGCTATGTTGGGTGGCTCACCTACGGCGGCGGCGGAGGGATGTCGGGACCCCGATTCTAAGTCACACCGATCTACCATGTAACACCTCATATCACTTTGCGGCCTCACGCACAGTATTCCCATGGGTGTCGCCTTACCATGGGCCGGGACCGTTTGCGCCTTTTGGCTCACGTATATGATAGTGTCGCTAGCATCCATATGATAGAGAACCCGGGCCGACATGACTAGTCGTGAATCCAAAGCGGCACTAACCCATGGGGACAGGCATACATGAATCAACCTCGAGCATGTCGGTCAGCAGCGTGTGAATCCGGGCTGTAGCACTGGGCTAACAGGACTCCGGTAACCCGGGTTGTAGCAGGCTAAGCAGGACTCCGGATGTCACCGCGTGACATTTCCCCGAAGGGACAGACACAGGAACGAAGTGAAACACATGCCGGCCAGTCAAGTGTCCTGAACAGTAGTGCTGGGCTAGCAGGACTCAGATGAACCGGGCTGTAGCGGACTGTAGAGAAGGCAAAGCATGGTCGATAAAAGTATGATCAAGAAGTGATCCTAGAACAACCTACGTCAAGCATAACTCCAACACCGTGTTCACTTCTCAGACCCCACCGAGAAGAGACCATCACGGTAACACACGCGGTTGATGTATTTTAATTAAGGTCAACTTCAGGTTTTCTAGCTACAAGCGGACGTTAACAAATTCCCATCTGTCCATAACCGCGGGCACGGCTTTCGAAAGTTCAAATCCCTCCAGGGGTGTCCCAACTTAGCCCATCACAAGCTCTCACGGTCAACGAAGGATATTCCTTCTAGCGGGAAGACCCGATCAGACTCGGAATCCCGGTTACAAGACATTTCAACAATGGTAAAACAAGTCCAGCAACACCGCCCGAATGTGCCGACAAATCCCGATAGGAGCTGCACATATCTCATTCTCAGGGCACACTCAGATGAGACTAGCTACGAGTAAAACCAAACCTCAAGTTGCCCCGAGGTGGCCCCGCAGGCAGCTCAGTTCGGACCAACACTCAGAGGAGCACTGGCCCGGGGGGGTTAAAATAATGATGACCCTTGAGTCTACAGAACCCAAGGGAAAGAAAAGGCTAGGTGGCAAATGGTAAAACCAAGGTTGGGCATTGCTGGAGGAGTTTTATTCAAGGCGAACTATCAAGGGGTTCCCATTATAGCCCAACCGCGTAAGGAACGCAAATTCCGGGAACATAACACCAATATGAAGGAAACTAGGGCGGCAAGAGTGGAACAAAACACTAGGCAAAAGGCCGAGCCTTCCACCCTTTACCAAGTATATACATGCATTAATTAAATAAGAGATATTGTGATATCCCAACAAAATATCCATGTTCCAAATATAGAACAAGCTCCAATCTTCACCTGCAACTAACAACGCTATAAGAGGGGCTGAGCAAAGTGGTAACATAGCCAAACAACGGTTTGCTAGGACAAGGTGGGTTAGAGGCTTGGTTCAATAATATAGGAGGCATGATAAGCAAGTGATAGGTATCACAGCAAAGGCATAGCAAAAGAACGAGCAACTAGCAATCAAAGATAGAAGTGATTTCGAGGGTATGGTCATCTTGCATGAAATCCCGCAAGGAAGAAGAACGAGTCCATGAAGAAGACAAACAGACGTAGATGAACGGGTCCTCACAAACGCGACATTAACGGAACCAACCCGAAGAAGCAACACCGGAAAGAAGCACACAACATAGTAAACAACCGCGACATAAGCATGGCATGATGCACAATCAAGTATGATGCATGTCCGGTTTACTGAGGCATGGCAAAGCAAAGTGCACAAGCAAAACTACAAGTTAAGTGGAGCTCAATATGCAACGAGTTGCATATTGACGGAACAACACATGACTTATTTAGTTCTCTCCCGTTTATGTACTCAACAGTGTTAAATGATGTTAAACATGGCAAGAGGTGAAGCATATGAAAACTAACTATCTAGTCAAGTTTAAATGAGGCCGAAACAACAGACAACAAGTCCGGAAACTCCTCATGTGCATATATTAGGTGTGGTACCATTCTCCCCTAAACAGAATTTTAGAGTTGTTAAACATACAAAGTAAGGCCACCATGTTAAACTAGGCATTTTTCTACCCCATTTACATATAAATTTTGTTAAGTTTGGAGCTACAGTTATTTAGTTATGAAATAAATCATTTTAACATGGCATTATGCAAAATAAACACAAACAACATTTTAAACATTTTAAACATGGATAAAAGTTTCATATTATGAAACTAGACAAAATTCTAGGCATTTTACATATATGGAATGTTTTATTTAGATGCATGGATATTTGGTTATTAGCATCTTAAAGAAGTGGCATTTCCTGTAAATATGTATGCACTGGAAAATGCTAAAATCACATAGCAGAAAAAAAAACACATACGCGGCCCAGAAGCAAAACAGTGCAGCGACCCAAGTGGCTGTGTAAAGGGGTGTGTGTGGATAGAGAGGATGACGAGTGGGGTCCCACTGTCATAGAGGCAACAAAGGCAAAAATTGGGGGGGGGGACTAAATGTCCCTGATGGGGTTCGAACCCGGGTCTCCCTGGTAGAAGTTTGTGGCCTGATCCACTGCGCTACTGCTGTGTGTTTGGCATAGATGCAGATAAACGTCATAAGACCACCAAGAAAGACGGACCTTGGCCCTCCATGGTGGCACAGAGATCGCCGGCGATGATGGCGAGCAAAGCAGCGACGGTTGAGGCTAAAGAGCGGTGGCGGGGGTGCGGATCTTGGTGAGGTTGAGATGCATGCAGGGGCTCGCGTGAGGCCGGACTAGCTGGACATGGCTACGGCCATGGTTGCCAGCTGGTTCAGAGAAGATGCGCGTGGGCGTGGGCGCAAGCAAGGAGCAGAGAAAACAAGGGAGCCTCCAGCGCATGCGAGCAGGACGGCGAAGGAGCTCGTCGGAGGAAACTCCGACGACCAAAAGCTACGGCTGAGGTGCGCAAATGAACCACAACGGGGACCCGAACTCCCACGTGTCTCGCACAGCACCAAGTGACGATGGAGGCGTCGCCGGCGTTGAGGAAACAGAGGCGGCGAGGCCATACTTGAACTCGAAGAAAGACAGGTCGAAGTGGCGCGAATCTAAGCTAGATGAGCCCTACACGACAAGCGGGACCTACTACGTCAGGCTCGAGATGGAAAGAGGCCGGACTCCTCGCCGGTGACGAGGTCCGACGGAGTCGAGCTCGGGAATCACATGGAACACGCATAACAGGATGCAATCGAGGGGAAACAATGACTGGGAAGGTGCGCATGCTCACCACGAACACGCTTGGGTTCTCGGCTCGGCGAGAGATGGACGGAGGGATGACGGGGCTCGCTGAACTTGGCGCTACTCTGGACCATGAAGAAGATGAAGCGGAGGAAGATGACGTCGTGCAGTCCTGGAGGGAGTCGACCGCGTCGGCCTTGGGTCCTTCAAGCTCCTGGCCTTGATTGAAGACAAAGAAGACGACGTAGGCGAGCCGACCAGGAGCGAAGACAATGGCGGAGGAGGGCTATGGCCGCGGCGGTGCCATGGAACTGCTCCGGGAGCTCTCTGGTGGAAGAGGCGACGGCTATGTTGGGTGGCTCACCTGCGGCGGCGGCGGAGGGAGGAGAGGGAAAGAAGGGAAACCCTAGGGGCCAACGCTGGCTTTATAGGGGAAGCGTGGGCACCATGGTGGCCATGGTGGCCTTGTGCATGTTGCCTCCCTCTTTTACTATGAGAAGGAGAGCAATCGAGTGGAGGAAGAAAAGGTGAGGGGAGAGAGGTTGACAGGCTGGCCCAGGGTAAAAAATATGCTACGTGGAGGTGGAATTACCAGAGTGGGAGGTGGTTGGCGGGCTGGGCTGGCCTGGTGGTACTGCTTCTGCCTCTTTCTTTTCTTTTCCATTTCTTTAGACAGAAATACAAAAAGGAAAGAGCAGGGGAAAAGGAGATGAGCTAGAGAAATATAAAAAATATTCTCATGATCCTGAAAATGTGCTCTATTTAACAAAATTGGTTTGGAGATTTTTAAAGGAAGTAAAAATAATTCAAGTTTGAATTAAATTCAAACTTGAACCATTTTAAACCCTAACCAAAACAATTCCAATAGAGATGAAATTTGACAGAGAGGCTAGGTACATGGTGTTAGAATATTGGGGAAAAGATGAACATCAAAAGAGAAGGGAAAATGGCACTTGCAGAAATGGAAGAAAGGAAAGGAAGGAGGAGTGATGGTGCAAGAACTACACATGGAGCATGCAACAATACAACATGCATGAATATGACAATGCACATGATGATATGATATGCAATGCATGACACGCAAGCAATGACAAGGCAACAGCAACGAATAACTGGAGGACACCTGGCACATCGGTCTCGGGGCGTTACAAGGTATGTTCTCCTGGCTCTCTCCATGAATGAAGAGTGGGTGGAGGGGTATATTTAGCCTCCACACAAAATCTAACCGTTACACACAATTTACCAATCTCGGTGAGACTGAAGTGAAAAACTCGGTCGGACCGATTTAGCAAACCTAGTGACCGTTAGGGTTTTTGGTGGGACCGACTAGATCAACTCGGGGAACCGATGTGCTAGGGTTAGGGTAAAACCAGAATTCGGTTTGACCGATTACTCAAACTCGGTGGGACCGATTTGGGTAATAAGCGAAACAGAGAGTTGGCCAAGCAAACTCGGTGGGGCCGATTGCATATCTCGGTGGGACCGAAAATATTGCAACACGTAACAGAGAGTTTTCAAGCCCACCTCGGTCAGACCGAGATCCCATCGGTGAGATCGAACTGATTAGGGTTTCTGGCAGTGGCTATTTCAACTGAACTCGGTGGCTCCGGATAGGAAGAATCGGTGGGGCCGAGTTTGACGTTTGGTTTAGGACATGTTTGGAAGTGAGAAAGTGCTTGAGGGCTTTGGAGCATATCACTAAGCACTTTGAGCAAGCAAGCCATTAAGCAACACCTCATCCCTTCTTAATAGTATTGGCTTTCGTATATACTCAATGTGATCTTGGATCACTAAGATATAAAATGTAGAGTCTTGAGCTTGGAGCTTGGGCCAATCCTTTGTCCTTAGTATTTTGAAGGGGTTCCACATCCTCTAGTCCATGCTACTCCATTGTTGAACTTATCTGAAACATACTGGGTAAAAGTGTTAGTCCAACAAGAAAAATGTTGTCATTAATTACCAAAATCACCTAGGGAGCACTTG
>NC_041384.1:191612029-191643957 GCF_002162155.2 Triticum dicoccoides | reverse complement strand
CCCCCGCACCCTCCCCCGCTCCGAATCAAGTCAGTGGGGGAAAGAAATGTGGGAGTTGAACTTAGGGGAACACAAACTCGGTCCTGACGGTTACAGAGTGGCGGAGCCTATATGGGACAAGGAGGACGCGGAGCATGCCGAGCAAGGCCTACCGCCCCGCTTTGAGAAATACCGTGACAAGCAGACCCGGAACTATGTCAAGGCCCGGTACAAGGAGGACCCGGTAACAAAGGATCTTACCACGGATCCGAAGACCAGGGTACTTGAGCTTGTTCTGGCGCAGGAGACTGAAAGCAGTAGCGCGGGGTTGTCTCAGAGCACCCCTTGGGACATCACTCTAAATAGGGCGTTGAACGTAATTAAAAACAAGGATAAGCTCAGTAAGCCGTCGTCAGCTGGTCGTGTGGCCGGCAAAGGCTTGTCCACAAAATGGTTGTCATACTATAAAGCTTGTGGGCGAAAGGAGAGAAAGACCAGCTCGGAAAGCCAGTCACGCGAGGTTCAAGAACTCAAGGCACAAGTGGCGCGGATTCAGGAGATTGTCCAAGAGAAAGTTCAACAACAACTGGGATCGACGCTCACCGGCATTATGCCTACCTTGATTCATGGGCTAATGACGTGGATTGTGAGCGGCCAACAGGGGCCGCCCCTGATTTCCAGCTTCACGGCCAGCAACTCGCACAACGCGCAGGCGGCGCCATTGGTGTCTCCGGCAGAGGCGGGATTGGTGTCTCCGATGCCAGCATGGGCATTGGAGCTTAATGTACCCGGGTGTACGCCGGCCGGCACCTCGGCAGCAAGCGGTCCCTCCGTCAGTTGCACGCCCGCCGTTGGCGGTGCCTCGACATTAGCTGAGCTCGACGCCATCATCACGTTAACTAATTAAGCCTCTCGGCCGAGGACTTCATCTCCTTGCCTTTGACTGGGCATCCCTGATGCCCTACATGTTTTTGCAGGGCGCCGCCGATGTTCCATGCACTCTCCTGGACTTCATGAACGACGAGTTGGTCGATGTTGCCAAGGGAAAAAATCGTTAAACCAGGCAACCCCGTGTTCCACGGTAATGCGATGCCACCCACCGTGTATAGAGTTCAACTGGTTTGGGTGCTGCCAGGCTGCGACGAGTTGTTACCTCCGATTCGACCCACCGGGGCCGACGAAGATGATCTGATGACCCTCAGCGCCCGCCTAAGCTCGCACCTTCTTTGGCCGAAGAGCCAGATTGGTTTGGGGCGGGGGACACCACCCCAAAGACAACACCGCCAGTCGTGCCGGCGCCAAGCCATGGCAAGACCGCCGCAATGCTACCGGACATGCCGAACATCCCTATGGCACAGGATCCAACATGCATATGGCACAGGATCTGGACGACGACGACAACGACGACGGTACATTTACCAACGTCGATAAGTACTTTGCCGAACATGGGTACGATGAGGAATTCTTGGGGCCGCCTTCTCAAGAACCCAACCCTACAAAATACGATCGCGATCTAGCTGGTACTAAGGAGAAACCCAATTGCAACAGGCGTCGTCTGGCGTTCAGTTCTCAGGAGACGCCTCCAGCTGCCGACTTCACCGAGCCTCAGATAGCCGAGGTGCGAAATATTATCAGCCCCAACACACTCAAGAAGGTGGTCTGTGAGTAGAACTCGGTCCCATTACAGCAGAAGAAGAAGGGACGGAAAAGAAAGAGTAACAAGGGTGCGAGCCAGACGGCACCGAGTACGATCCGTGCTCAGGACGGGTGTCGGTGTCAAAACCGGCGGATCTCGGGTAGGGGGTCCCGAATTGTGCGTCTAGGATCGATGGTAACAGGAGGCAGGGGACACGATGTTTATACCCGGGTTCGGGCCCTCTTGATGGAGGTAATACCCTACTCCTGCTTGATTAATATTGATGATATGGGTAGTACAAGAGTAGATCTACCATGAGATCAAGGAGGCTAAACCCTAGAAGCTAGCCTATGGTATGATTGTTGTATATATTGTTGTATATATCTATCGACTAGCCTGGCCTCGGTTTATATAATGCACCAGAGGCCTAGGATAACAAGAGTCCTAGCCAAATACGCCGGTGGGGAGAAGTCCTTGTCTTGATCGTCAAGTCTTGTGGAATCTTCGTTGTATGCGGGAGCTGTCCGAACTGGCCCATGAGTATACGGCCACGGGGGTCCTCGGCCCAATCTATCAGATCGGGAGATGAAGTGTTGAGTACCCCCTAGTCCAGGACACCGTTAGTAGCCCCCTGAACCGGTCTTCAAGTTAGGGACGCTCCTCGATTCTTCCGAACTGTTCTTCATCTTCGGTTGACGGTCTTGAAAACTGGTTCAACAAATCTTCTCATCTTCGATCTTGAGGATCGCCGAAATGCATTCGGCGAGTTTACACGTTGGGTATCCGAGGAGCCCCTTTAAGTTTCTGGCCTTTATCAATGCCTTGTTATTTTTATGCCACACCTCGGGTTTGAAATTGTTCCCGGGAGGCAGGGTCCTCTTGCATCCGATCTCCAACGTCGGACTGCATTCGAGGTATCTTTTGCAGCCGAGCACCAACGCCGGACCGCTTCCCAGCTCTAGCGCCGGAATGTATCCGAGCTCCAACGCCGGACTATGTATCCGAGCTCCAACGCCGGACTGTATATCCGAGCTCCAACGCTGAAATATATCCGAGCTCCAACGCCGGACTGTGTCCAGGCTCCAATGCCGGACTATATCCGAGGTGTCATATCACCTTGGTTCAAAAAAGTTGAAGGAGTTTAGCCGAGCTTAATGCCGGAAATGCCCTCTATGGAGCCAGCCACTAGCGCCCGAGATTTATGCCGGACTGCTTCCGAGGTGGTGCACCACCCCGACTATGGGCCGATTTTTTGTCAATATTTTTTATTGGTGCAATTTATTCTATGCCGAGATATATAGCCAGTAGCCCTCAAGGTGTGTATCGGTCTAAACCCGAGATGCACATGAAGGATGACATAAGACCGCTGATCCCAGTAGCCGCTGAGACTCAGGTTGATTTGCAAAATCGGCCTGAGGATCAAGTCCTAGCTCGGCAGAATACTTCGGGACACAAAAGCGGCGTGCTCAGTCCTCAAGACTCAGGTTGGGTGCGTCCGACCAACCTGAGGATCAAAATCTCCACGGAAACTATATTGCACATAAAATTTTCTGCATTGGACAAGCAATGCAGTAGCCCCCGAGACACTGGTCGGGTGGCAACACCAGATCAGGGGATCGATGTGCCCCTTTAATATTTGTAAATAATAAGCCCGAAGCCCAGTAGCCCCCGAGCCTTAATGCGGGCACGGGTGGCCGAATTAAGGATCAATATCCATAGTAAAATCACAAATTATGTGTAATGACTCTATGTATCCAAGTACTTTACGTCATTAATGCTCGGATCCGCATTGTACAAAACTTTGTTGACCGACCATCGGCTTCCACCCCCTTGTCCAGTAGCCGAGGAGTGTTTGTCCTACTTTATAAAGCCTTTATGAGGGCAAAGATTTATGACAAACAAGGCAATCTGGCCACACGGTTTTATAAACAAAGGTACGCAAAGAGATATGTTATATTACTGTTTAACAGAAGAAATGTATTCCAAATAAAATAGTCCTGCTATCGGTTCCTTTCTTTGGGTTGTCATGCTAAGCATGATCATGAAACCTCAGCTCGAATGTAAGAGCAAAAAATCGAGGATTTAGTTTCGGAGGCCAGTTAATAGCCCCCGGTAGTGTTCGGCGACAGTCGAGGTCAAGCCATAAACACTTCGGCCAATGTTATGAATGGCCCGTCATAGTCATCGGATCGCTGACCAGTTTACGCTTATTGTGACAGTCAGTTTTCGGCTTTGTCCACTAAGGTGGTTAACCATGTGAGCTGGAAGCACAATCGCAGTGGTTCTCCCTTTGCACGCCTAGCCGAACAAAACGGAATGTAGGAAGCAAGTGCAGGAGCCGGGCAACCCAACTATTGACCGAAGACACAATTCGAAACCAATGCATATATAGCAATATCTGAAAATGTTTTTGCCAAATCCCTAAAGGTGTCCGGCGTTGCACTGCGAGACTAATGCTGGAAAAGCACAAATAGTTTAAAAGTGCCAAAAAGCTTGGAAAACCAAGAAACGTCAGTAAAAACATGACGTTTGACCAAGATCAAGTGTTCAGTGCCAATCCGAAAATTGGTCTTAGAAAAAAGAAGTGCTTCTGTCGTCCTTTAACATGACACATCCTATCTCAAGACTTCGAGCGGGTCAGCCTACGGCTTCAACCTCCTATCCCGAGGGCAGAGTACTTCTCATTAGGCCAGTTTAGCAAACTAAACTCTAGCGGCTTTGAGAGAGAAATTTGGCTCCCCGGCTAGTGACCGCACACTTGCGTCGAAAAAAGGAGTGATAAATAATAATAATAGAACTTTGCAACGACTAAGAAGAAGAACACTTATTATAAAACGGCTCAAATAAACTTAAGAGCCCCCAAGTGACTTGGGTAGAAGAATGATTTCATGTACCGAAGTACTTATATCATATCTATGTTCAACCGAACTTTAAACGTGTCTTAACCGACCGTCGGCTTCTCCCTCTTTGGTTAAGGACCGAAAAGTGTTATGTACTCCATCAGTCGAGAATATCAACGGTGTTTCCAATAACCAGACAATCAGGCCATAAGGCTGTAATAGACAAAGCGCGCTCAGGGAACTTATGCTATATTACTGCGAAGAGTAAGAAGCATCTTCGAAGAAAATAGTACCCCCACCGATACCTTTCTTCGGTGCTCATTGTTATTATGAGACTTGTGCAATAGATTTTTTGTACTCATGAGTTCCGTTGTGTGCCGACCATCATTGAATAACTATAACAGCGCTAGCTTTCGGCTTCACCCAGTCTGAGGTCCGGCTCGGGTGACCCGATCGTGACAATCGCAGAGGTGCTCCCTTTACTCCCTAGCCGAACAATGGGAACGTAGGGGTAAACACAGGAGCGAGGCAACCCTGCTTGCAAATCGCTTAAGTCAATGTGTTGCATATTGTGGCGTAATACACGAACAAGGAACGAAGCCGTACAAGTATAATCATATGCAACAGGAAAAGCTTCAAAGTAAACGGGGAATTTGAATTTATGCGTCACAAACGAAGTTTGGACAAGGAAATTTTTTACAAGCAACTTTTTTCCAAAAAAGTATAATTCTTGGTAGAGCCAAACACAAGTTAAAAATTTAAAACTTTGAGCATGAAGGAAACTTAGCTGGTTAATGTGTTCGGTATTGATGACGCGGTCCGAGCTTGATGCGGGACAAGGTGCCATCCCCCAAGCCGGTCCCGAGGTGGCGGAGCAAAGAGCTCGGCACTCCGAAGTGGTGACATAGCACAGTCAATGCAGGCCCACAGAGTGATGCCGAAGTCCCCGCCATGGGGTAATGAAGTGTTGACGAAGCCCCCCGTCCAGCCGAGGTGACGCCAAAGGATATAGTCCGGTTAGATCATTTTCCTATGCCACATAAAATAGTGCAAACCGGAGATAATATTAATAATAATAAAAAAAATCGTTGCATAATCAATAATTTATGCAAAGTGAGTAATAAAAGAAATATGGCCTGGCGCCGAAGTCAATGTCGATGCAGGGCGTCGGCGTGATGCGGTAAGGGCGTGGCAAAGCCTGAATTCATAGGTCGGTCCGAGTTCCGGATGCGGCATTCGCCGGACTATGTACGGAGACTGACCGGACCACCATGTGACCGTCGTTAAAGCGGCCACCATTTGATAGACCTGTGTACATATGATGGACAAACCAGAGTAATAATTCCTTGGTAAAAATTGAACCCGAACAAGCAAAAAATACTAGGATTAATAGCACCTGGTTTATTTGTTGTAGCAATCCAAAGGAAGGTGATTCCCAAAATTGGGACTCGATCCGGACACCCGTTACTGGAGTAGGTTGATGAAGAGATGGCGAAGCCTCGATGTCAGCCAATGAGTCGAGGTTAGTCGGCGTGATGGACACCAGCTTGAAGAAGCAATAGTGCAGCCTTGCCGATGCAGGTCGTGACGTGGTCGATGCCGGCTTGATGAAGCGACCGTGCGGTGATGCCGGTATGCCCGCTCCATGTAATCCGTGGGGCGGCGATGTTGGTGATGATTTATCCTTCGCGATGCTGGACTCTTGTTCGGCTTGCCGAGATGATGATCTGAAGAAGTTGAGCTCGGCTCAACAAAGTGACGACGTGTCCAGCGCAGGTCGGCAGCCGTGGAGCAATATTGCCGGACTGGTTTGACACCAGCATGATGTTGAAGATCATGTTCAAAAGATCTTAAAGTTAGTGGGATGTGTTCGGGAACAAAACACAATACCCCATACAAAACTTCCTTCAAAAGGGATGTCCGAAATCCTGTTCATAAAAAAGACGAACTCGGGTCGGATTCGTTTTCGCGCAGAAAACAGATTCGAAAAGTGATGCACTAATCGGAAGGTTCCTGGAGTTTGGACGGTCGGATCGAGCTGAAATTTGAGAGGTGCTAGATATAGGAATTCCGCAGCCGATCAACGGTTGGATCTTTCAAAGGACGTCCGAGCTAGAAGCTGGACACCACGCCCTAAACTCGTCCAGGTTCCCGTCCAGATTTGATAGGGCTCCGGTATATCATAGATTGCCAGAGATTCCTCCATCGGAACTCGACGAAATTTTCCAGGGTAGTTGTAGACTAGATTCCGCACAATTCCACCAAAGCGATTGTTAAAGAGACGCTCGAGGAGGCGGTGGCGGCGGATACGCGTTCGCTGTCCGGAAAAACAGCACAGTCGCCCGAGGGCAATGTTGACGTTGAGCCCCCGAGCTCCATGGACGATTCCTCCATGATCTTGATAGAGATCGGAGTTGGTGTTGATGAAGGCCCTCGTCCGAACATGGTGATCCAAACACGGGGTGCAGTTCTTGGTCGAACCAAGGTGACCAGTCGAGCTGATGACGAGGATGCCGAAGTCGCAGTTGATCTGCAGGCGAGCCATCGATCCTTTTGTCGATCACACAACGGAACTCTCAATGAAAGCACCAATGTCGGTGTCAAAACCGGCGGATCTCGGGTAGGGGGTCCCGAACTGTGCGTCTAGGATCGATGGTAACAGAAGGAAGGGGACACAATGTTTTTACCCAGGTTCGGGCCCTCTCGATGGAGGTAATACCCTACTCCTGCTTGATTAATATTGATGATATGGGTAGTACAAGAGTAGATCTACCACGAGATCAAAGAGGCTAAACCCTACAAGCTAGCCTATGGTATGATTGTTGTATATATTGTTGTATATATCTATCGACTAGCCTGGCCTCGGTTTATATAATGCACCAGAGGCCTAGGATAACAAGAGTCCTAGCCGAATACGCCAGTGGGGAGAAGTCCTTGTCTTGATCGCACAAGTCTTGTGGAATCTTCCTTGTATGCGGCAGCTGTTTGAACTGGCCCATGAGTATACGACCACGGGGGTCCTCGGCCCAATCTATCAGATCGGGAGATGACGTGTTGAGTAGCCCTTAGTCCAGGACACCGTCAATGGGCCACCTTCACCTAAGGATATCTCGAGGAGGGTGCATGTGGTGGGTAGGCCGGTGCTACCGACTAATATGCTCAATGCTGCAACCGGTGCTATGCGGAGTCTGCATGACAATGTTCTTTCTTTGGAGAAGCGGCGTCTCAGAGAGAATGAAGTGGCATACCCGGTTTTCGTGGCCAAGGTGCCAGAGGGCAAGGGCTTTGTGGATAATGCCATCGGGGGTACGATCGTCTTGCGGTTTGATGACATCTTCGCTATGTTTAACCTTCATCCGCTGCACTACACCTTTGTTCCGCTATTTTCGCTGAGTATGGAGATGCGGATCATTAGAGATAAAACCCCGGACATCGTGATAGTCGACCCCTTCTACATGCGTGCCAAGAACTTGGGTAGCGCTGGGGACCGGCAAGTCGTGAGTTCTTACCTCGAAGGCGTCATTCTGGCAAACCCAGATAACGATAACTTCCTCGTGCCTTACTTTCCCGAGTAAGTCGTCCCCTCAACCGCCCCGTAACATATGATTTCTTAGATTTCGATCGTTTTTTTTAACATTCCGTGTTTTGTGCAGTGACACACATTGCACACTCCTTCTCTTAAGCCTAAAATATTCCATGGCCACGTATTTCGACTCGGACCGTCAGTCGAAGAAAGACTACACAAATATCAAGAAAGTTCTTGATGATGTTCTCCCCGGCTACGCCAAATCTGGAGGAACCTTCACTAGGGTAGTTCGTAAGTACGGCAAGCACGTGTTCGCCCACAATATGACGTTCTGCTGCGTGAAGCAGCCGCCTGGCGGTCAGAAGGATGCCTACTATGCCCTCCATCACATGCGGGCGATCGTACGGGACCATAATCACCTTCTGCTACCAAATAATCTCAAAGATTGGGCCGCGAGCTTGTCGGCAATCCAGGACGCGGACATCAGACAAGAATTCTTTCGCATCCAGTCGGAGTTTGCGGAAATCATCCATCAAGATGTCCTTCATACCTTGGGGGCAGTTCAACCTAAGAAATCAACCGTCCAACAGTGAGATAGACACAAACAAATGCAGGCTGACAACGCCCGTGATTTCATCACCATCACGATAGACGGTGGCTTCATCCACACTCCGGTCCCTTGAGTCAAGTCCAAAGTAGTGATGCTATGTGTAGTTATGAAACATCAATTGGCTCATGTTGTAATTAAACTTTAATGAACTTGTATGTCTCTTTGGTTTGGATAGTTGTTCAACTTAGATGTAATCGATGCTATTAATGTGTTGCTTTTCTCTTCCGATCCTTTTGTTGCATACTTATATATTGCTTATATATTGTTTGTGAATTTCTACTAATGTTTTGTTTGGCTAGTGCATAGAGATGCCGTCGTATGTCGTGTACAAGGGTAAGGTTCCCGGAGTCTATGACGACTGGGAGGAGTGTCGGAGACAGGTTCACCGTTTCAGCGATAATAGTTACAAAGGGTACACCACTAGGGCGGAGGCGGAATCTAGATATACGCGCTATCTAGCGGGAGAGAGGAGGGAGCGTTGGAGGAACCGGATGAAGACCAGTTTCATTGCGATTATGGTCATCGTGATGACCGCAACTCTCTTCTATGTGATGGTAGTTTAGATAATCGATATCGACATGTAATGTGAAGACAAACTCGCTACTCGCGGTCTCGAGACTTGTAATGTTCTATCTTTTTCGGTTTTTTGAATTCGGTGACTAATATGATGATTTGTATTCGGAGACTAATCTTCTATTGTATTCGATGAATCTGCTGTTGCTGTGTGGTGTTGTCTAAATTCTGTCCAATAATATATTTTGTAACCTGTGAAAATATCAGAAAAGAAAAAAATCCCTAATATTCATACTAGTGGCGCACCACTCAAGACACTAATGGCGCACTGTAAAAATGACACTAATGGCACATCACCCACTAGTGCGCCATTAGTATGCCAAAGCACATGGGTACATATGCCCCCCTGGGAGGCATTCTAATGGCGCACTATGGGCTATACTAATGGCGCACTGCATGGTGCGCCATTAGTATTTAATTCTAGTGGCGTGGTGCTAGTGGCGCACCAGTAGTGCGCCATTAGTAGGCAAAACTGGTGCGCCACTAGCATGCCTTTTCCTAGTAGTGGAAGCAAGGAAAGAAGTTCCAAGTCAAGGTCCTACAATCACAAAAGATCTTCAAGTCGTGAACATAACTGCTACAATTGTGGAAGACCCGGAAACTATTCAAATGAGTGTACGACTCCTTACAAAAGAAGAGAAGATTCTCCCAAAAGAAGTAGGAGAGAAGAATCACTGCCAAGAGAGAGAAGGAGTAGAGATGATCGTTATGAACAAAGATCCTCTCGGAGAAGCAAGGATTCAGAGAGGAAGGACAAATCATCAAAGAGCTACACAAAAAGAAGACATCAAGCTCATTTTGGTGAATGGGTATCCGGCTCCGACTCCGACAGTCACTCCGAAAGAAGCTATCACTCCGACTCCGGATATACTCAAGATGAAGGTGTTGCCGGTCTAGCACTTGTGTCAACCGACTCCTACGACATATTTGACTCACCAAATGAAGGAATTGGAAGATGCTTCATGGCTAAAGGTCCAAAGGTATCACACCCCGAGTTTGTTGATTTCAAGAGTGATGAAGATGACTTGCTAGGTGATGATGATTTACTTATTGACAATTCTAGTGATGAAAACTATGATGAACTTGCTATTAATCATGCTAATCAAGACAAAACGAATGACGATGATAAGAAAGAGATTGAGCGTCTAACTAAAGAGTTAAACACTCTTAAGTTAGCTCATGAAACTACCTTGGAAAATCATCGAGAGCTTTTAAAGACTCATAAGAAGCTACACTTTGAAAAACTCGACCTTGAGCAAGAGAATGAGTTCTTAAAAGCAATCAATGACGATCTTTGCAAGAAAAGTTCTTCTTACATTGCCAAGCGTTTCCTCTTGTCTACTTACATGCCACAAGTTAAAACTAGCAACAAGAGTAAGAAAGATTCTTCTTCTAGTAGTAACAACAATCATGCTAAATCCAATATTGTTGCTTCTAGTAGTTCTCTTGATTCCACTAATGATTCTCTTAGCCAAGTTACACTTGAGCAACAAAACAACTTATTGAAGGGAATTATATAGAAAGGTGTTTACAAAAGCCTTGCTGGGAGTAAGCAATTTGAGGAAATTGTACGCAAGCAAGGAAGACACCGGAAGAATCAAGGTGTAGGTTTTGAACGAAAGTCCAATGCCAATGGATTTGAGTGGGAAGAAGATCAATACCCCAAGACGAAGTTTGTTCCTCAACAAGAGAAGTATGATCCTACTTCTTTCCAAGGAACACAAGCTCAACACGATCTTCCACCACAGGACCACAAGCTAAAAGGCAAGGACAAGATTGAAGAGGAGATTGATGCATTTGAAGAAGCTCCCAAAGCCTTGGTCAAGTGGGTTTCCAATACTACATCAAGTTCTACTTCATCAAGTACGACTACAACTCCAAGGATTCCCATCAAGATGGTGTGGATCCCGAAGAAGAAGAACTAGAGAGCTCTTGAGGGTGACTCCGCCAACATATTTCACTCATATCATTTTGGCGAAGAAAAGTGCAAACAACTTCCACATCTTGCAATAGTTCAAGGAGTCACAAATCCTCTTCTTCGTAAGACAAGGGAAAAGGTAACCTAATGCTTTCATGGACATCATCCTATGTGGATATCACTCTATGTCTATGGATATACTTGTTTGTTCCTTGTGGGACTAACCCATGTAGGTATTGAAAGTGCAACTCACTCCACAGGATTGCTCCAAAGGATCTACATCAACATTGAGCATCTACATCTTCAACACCTACATGAAGTCATCATCGACAAAACCCAAGGTTAGTTCATCCCTCTTAGGGGGGGATATCACATCTAGGGGGAGCTTTACTCCAATCAATTGAGCTAAAGCAACTCTAATGGTGTGAACACAACAATGCTTTATGTAAAAGTGGCGACCCCACTTGCGCTTAACGATGAGTATGACCTACGATCAAATGTTCTCATTTGACTCCTAAGTTAATATACTCATATATAGATGACCTAGTCATCGCCAAATTGCTTGATAGATGCTAGAGTGTTTGTGCATGCTTTGTCACATATTTCATTCATCATCTTATTGTGTGAGCATGTTGGTTGCATATTTTACTCATTCAAGGACATCCATTTGGTTGCTTTGATTGTTTGGCTTTTCTCTCTTTTGCCAAATGGATGGACAAGAATGCCTAAGAACTCCCTCTAGGTATCTATGCTTTCCTCGTCTCAAACTCTATTCATGCTACATCACAAAGTTTGATCAAGTCAGATTCGAACCACTCTGTGTGAGGAGCACTCGAAGTCCCCGATTCGGCATAGACTTAAACTTCCAAAACCTCTTTGTGCATTTGGTATGACCGAGTCATCCATTTCGGCCACAACGAGACCACTAAGTTGATCTAGGTTTTCAATCTCGGTGCAACCGATTAGAACGTTTCGGTCACACCGAGTTGCAGTAACCGCTTGCAGTTATGCATCTCAGTGCTACTGAGTCGTTCCTCTCGGTCACACCGACAGGGTCAGGTTATATATACTGACGGGTCAAATTTTGGAAAATTTTCCGAAACCCCTCACTCGCGCGTAACCTGCTCTACCTCTTCGGGTCTCTGGATCGTCCTCTCACCACCAGCGACCTCCCGCTGCTGGTCTCCCCCGCCGTCAATGGCAATCTGGTCTGCCGTTGCCGCCGTACCGAACACTCGCCGGTCTAGGGTAAGTTTTCGACCCCTTGTGTTGTCTTCTTCACTCCGATTCCTAGCACAAGGACAATACCATGTTTCTTGCCACGATTGAGATTGATTCATCCAGTTAAAACTCCCTTAGGTCTAGATTGATTAAAAAATTTAGGGTTAGCTCTCCGCAGAACTCATCTCGGACCGACCGAACTATAGAAATCGGTCTCACCAATTCGGCCTTGGCCATTGCACATGCCCTTTTCGGTCTGACCGAAATGTGCAAATTAGTGTGACCGAGTTCAAGATTATGTGAAACCCTAGCAATCTCGGTGCCATCGAATGGTGACTCGGCCCTACCGAGTCCACAAGTTGAGGTTCCAAGTGTTTCTTCGGTATCACCGAGTTGGTCAATTCGGTAGCTCCGAGATCACTTCTGTAGAGAACTAAAACTAAGCTTTTTGACTCAATTATTTTGTAAAACCTCCGTAATTTGTGATGCTCATCTACTCTACCTCATCTACAACCTATTCAGAAGGTCAGCTGAAGTTCCAGTCTCAGATGCAAGAGCTTCAGTATCAGCACCGGTAGCTACAGCTCCAGTGCCACCTCCAGCACCCACTCCAGCAGCTCCAACTACTTCATCGGAAGCCTTCATCCTTGGAGTTCTCTCTACACCACCTCCCGAAGATCAAGCCTGAGAGATGTATAGCACTATGCATTTTCAAACTTTTTGGTAACTTGTTGCCAAAGGGGGAGAAAAATGTATAGATTATAAGCTTCGAGCGAGAGTGTCTTGTTTTTTATCTCTCTTGATATTTTTGTTGAACTACTTTATTGGGTCCTTGTGTGAGATACTTTATGTCCTTCTGACATACTTGTTTGATGATGTATTTGATCATATGCTACCCTTAATACCTGTTGGATGATATTATCTCTTATATCCCTATATGACCATTCACTTGCTTTGTGATGAGTGCATGCTTTTAATTTCTATCATTTTGAGTGCTCCACCAAGATGTATGTGACATGGAAGAGTAACCCATGATCCTAATCGATTGTGCATTTGCATTCAAAAGCAAATTTTAATAATGCACAAATTTAGGGGGAGCTCTTGCTTATCACATACTTCTCAAACCGATGATGTTTTTAAATCTTATAATCATTTGTTGAAGCTTTGATTTATATGTTGTCATCAATTACCAAAAGGGAGGACATTGAAAGTGCAACTATCCCTGGGTGGTTTTGGTAATTCCTAACAACATATAGCTCATTGAGCTAATGCCACTTGAAGATAAATAATTCAGGAAAAGCTCAATGATTGGCATGGCATGGATTTGAAAGTGGATCCCTCAAAATGCTAAGGACAAAGGATTGGCTCAAGCTCAAAGCTCAGGACTCTACATTTTTTTATTTTAAGTGATCCAAGATCACATTGAGTCCATAGGAAAAGCCAATACTATCAAGAGGGGATGAGGTATTGCTTAATGAGTTTCTTGCTCAAAGTGCTTAGTGATATGCTCCAAAAACCCTCAACTACTTTCTCATATCCAAACATGTCCCAAACCAAAAGTCAAGCTCGGCCCCACCGAAACTATCTATCCGGCGCCACCGAGTTCAGTTGACATAGCCACTGCCAGAAACCCTAGTCTTTTCGGCCTTACCGATAGGGATCTCGGTCTCACCGAGATGAGATTGCAAACTCTCTGTTTCCCTTCATAACATTTCAGTCAAATCGAGATGAGAGATCGGTCCCACCGAGATTGCAATGAAAACTCTCTGTTTCCCTTTCGTAATGTTTCGGTTCTACCGAGAGAGCGAATCGGTCCCACCGGGTTTGCCTGACCAACTCTCTGTTTCTCTATTACCAAAATCGGTCCCACCGAGTTTGTGTAATCGGCCTCACCGAGATTACGTTATGCCCTAACCCTAATGATATCAGTCTCACCGAGTTGACATGTTGGTCCCACCGAAAACCCTAACGGTCACATTATGAACTAAATCAGTCTGACAAAGTTGTATGATTCGGTCCCACCGAGTTTGGTGATTTGTGTGTAACGGTTAGATTTTGTGTGGAGGCTATATATACCCCTCCACCCACTCTTCATTCGTGGAGAGAGCTATCAGAACATGCCTACACTTCCAACATACATTTTCTGAGAGAGAACCACCTACACTTGTGTTGAGGTCAAGATATTCCATTCCAACCACAAAAATCTTGATCTCTAGCCTTCCCCAAATTGCTTTCCACTCAAATCATCTTTATACCAAATCCAATCCTATGAGAGAGAGTTGAGTGTTGGGGAGACTACCATTTGAAGCACAAGAGCAAGGAGCTCATCATCAAAACACCATTTGTTACCTCTTGGAGAGTGGTGTCTCATAGATTGGCTAGGTGTCACTTGGTAGCCTCCGTCAAGATTGTGGAGTTGAACCAAGGAGTTTGTACAGGTAGGGAGATCGCCTACTTCGTGAAGATCTACCCTAGTGAGGCAAGTCTCGTGGGTGATGGCCATGGTGGGATAGACAATGTTGCTTCTTCATGGACCCTTCGTGGGTGGAGCCCTCCATGGACTCGCGCAACCGTTACCCTTCGTGGGTTGAAGTGTCCATCAACGTGGATGTATGATAGCACCACCTATCGGAACCACGCCAAAAATCTCCGTGTCTACATTGTGTTTTCTCCCTCCAAACTCCTCCCTTTACCTTCATATGCAATTGTTTTACATTCCGCTGCTAGAATTGCATGTGTAGGTTGTTTGCTTGACTTGTGCTAAGTTGCTAAAATCTACCAAGAATTAAAATTGGAAAAGGCTAGATTTTTATTTGGTCCAGTAGTCTAATCACCCCCCTCTAGACATACTTTCGATCCTACAACTACCCTCATCATAACTGCTATTTTAGGGACTAGTGCCCTCATTGAGATTTTGGTGCTCCTCGGACTTGTTCTGGCTGTCACTCTGGTCTGACATCTCTGAGACTAAAAGTTGAGCCTGTGAATATATAGGTTGATATGGAGTAGATGAGTATCACAAAGTATCACAAAGCACAACCATTTTCCAAAACAAATGATTCAAAAACTTAGTTTTAGTTTTCGACTGAAAGCATTTCGGAGCTACCGCTATTACAAAATCGGTGACACTGAAGCAGCTTTAGAGTCTAAATTGGTGAAATCAGTCAAACCGAGACATAGTTCGGTGACTCCGAGATGCTAGGGTTTCACGGAGAAAGTGAACTCGGTCACACCGATTCGTACATTTTGGTTAGACTGAGTAGTACATGTGCAATGGCCTAGGCCAAATCGGTGAGACCGAATCTTTCAAATTGGTCTGTCCGAGATGAATTTGGCAGAAATCTAAACCTAAATTTTTGCATCAAATCTAATCTAATGGAGTTTTGCAGTGGATAGAGTCGTTTCAAACCTGGCAAGAATATAGGCATTGATTTTTGTGAAAAGAATTGGAGTGCGGAAAGCACAAAGGTTCGAGTACATACCCTAGCTTGGTGATGAACCCTCTATGGAGACAACGGCGGTGAAGATTCCCATTAATGCCGGAGGACACCAGCGGCAGGAGGTCATGGGCTACGAGAAGACGATCTGGAGACCACGAGTCGGCAAAGCTGGACGGGCGCGGACAAAAGGTTTGGAGAAATTTCCAAATTTTCCACCCGGTATATATATCCAGTCACTGTCGGTGTGACCGAGTGGAACAACTCGGTGGCACCGAGATGCAAAATTGCAAGCGGTTGCTGCAACTCGGTGTGACCGAACTGTTCTAATCGGTTGCACCGAGATCAAAAACCTAGATCAACTTAATGAACTCGGTATGACAAAATGGAATGGATCGGTCAGACTAAAATGCACTAAGAGGTTTTGGAAGTTAAGACCTTGACGGGTCGGTAACTCCGAGTGCTCCTCACCCGGAGGGTCTGAATTTGACTTGTTCAAACTTTGTGATGTAGCATGAATAGAGTTTGAGATGAGAAAAGCATAGATAGCTAGAGGGAGTACTCAGGCATTCTTGTCCATCCATTTGGCAAAAAGTAAAAAGGCTAAACAAGAAAAGCAACAAATTGATGTCCTCGAATGGGAAAAATATGCAATCAGCATGCTCACACAATAAGATAGCAAATAAAATATGTGACAAAGCATCCACAAACACTCTAGCATCTATCAAGGAATTGGCAATGATTAGGTCATCTATATATGAGTATATTGATCGGTGAGTCTTTTGTGTAGCTCTTTGATTTCTTGTCCTTCCTTTTCGAATCCTTGCTTCTGCGAGAGGATCTTCATTCATAACGATCATCTCTACTCTTTCTTTCTCTTGGTGGTGATTCTTCTCTTTTGCTTCCCCTTTTAGGAGATTCTTCTCTTCTTTTGTAGGGAGCCGTACACTCACTTGAGGAGTGTCTGAGTCTTCAACAATTGTAGCAATTGCGATCATGACTAGAAGATCTTTTGTCATTTTAGGACCTTGACTTGGAACTTCTTTCTTCACTTCTACTCTTGTAGAACTTGTTGAAGTTCTTCACCATTAGGCTCAATTATTCATTGAAGACTTGTTTCTCACTTGATGATATAGGAGCATCACATGAAGCTTTGTAAGCAACACTTGACTTGTTCTCAAGCTCTTCTTTATCATTGAGTGACATCTCATGAGCAACAAGTCTACTAATGACTTCCGCTGGCTTGAGATCTTTGTAATTGGGCATCATTTGGATCAATGTGCACACAGTATCGTATTTTCTATCCAAGGCTCTTAGGATCTTCTTGATGATGAATATGTCAGTCCTCTCTTCACTTCCTAAGCCGACAATATCATTTGTGATGAGAGCATGCCTAGAGTACATTTCAGCGACACCTTCACCATCCTTCATTTTGAACTTGTCAAGTTGACATTAAAGCACATCCAATTTGGATTCCTTGACGGAGTCGGTACATTCGTGCATATCAATCAAAGTATCTGAAATTTCCTTCGCATTCTCAAGACGGCTGATTTTGATGAATTCTTCGGGGAATAATCCGTTGAAGAGGATATTGTGAGCTTGAGCATGGTATTGCAACATCTTCAATTCTTCCGTGTTTGCTTCACGATTCAGTTCTCTTCCATAGAAGAATTCACCTTGCAAGCCAATACAAACAATATCCCAAACGGCGGGGTTATGTCCAAGAATATGCATTTTCATCTTATGCTTCCAACTAGCAAAATTAGTACCATCAAAGTAAGGACCTCTACAGTGGTAATTTCCCTCACTAGATGCCATACTCTCCTAGGTTGTGAAACCAAGGCTATGATCACCAAAACTATGGAAATCAAGGCAAATGGACACCAAAGCTCTGATATCACTTGTAGGATTGAAAGTAGGTCTAGAGGGGGGTGATTAGACTACTTGACCAAATAAAAATCTAGCCTTTTCCCAATTTTAAGTCTTGGCAGATTTTAGCAACTTATAACACAAGTCAAGCAATCAACCTACACATGCAATTCTAAGAGTATAGCAGTGGAAAGTAAAAACATTGCACATGAAGGTAAAGGGAGGGGTTTGGAAGGGCAAACGCAATGTATACACGGAGATTTTTGGCATGGTTCCGATAGGTGGTGCCATCGTACATCCACATTGATGGAGACTTCAACCCACGAAGGGTAACGGTTGCGCGAGTCCACGGAGGACTCCACCCATGAAGTGTCCACGAAGATGCAACCTTGTCTATCCCACCATGGCCATCTCCCACGAAGGACTTGCCTCACTTGGGTAGATCTTCATGAAGTATGCGATCTCCTTGCCCTTACAAACTCCTTGGATCAACTCCACAATCTTGACGGAGGCTCCCAAGTGACACCTAACCAATCTAGGAGACACCACTCTCCAAAAGGTAATAGATGGTGTGTTGATGATGAACTCCTTGCTCTTGTGTTTCAAATGATAGTCTCCCCAACACTCAACTCTCTATCTCATAGATTTGGCTATGGTGGAAAGATGGTTTGAGTGGAAAGCAACTTGGGGAAGGCTAGAGATCAAGATTCTTGTGGTTGGATTGGAATGTCTTGGTCTCAACACGTGAGTAGGTGGTTCTCTCTCAGAAAATGAATGCTGGAAGTGTAGGCACGTTCTGATGGCTCTCTCTCTAATGGAGAGGAGGGTGGAGGGGTATATATAGCCTCCACACAAAATCTAACCGTTACACATAAAAGAGCCAACTCGGTCAGACCGAATGTGTGAACTCGGTGAGACCGATTCTGTTCAAAATGTGAACTTAGGATTTTCGGTGGGACCGACTTGATCAACTCGGTGGGACCGATGAGATAGGGTTAGGGCAAAACTTGATCTCAGTTTGACCGATTACTTCAACTCGGTGAGACTGATTTTAGTAACAAGCAAACAGAGAGTTGGTCAGGCAAACTAGGTTGGACCGATCGCTCCTTTCGGTGATACCGAAACATTACGAAGGGGAAACAGAGAGTTTGCATTGAAAACTCCTCGGGACCAATCACTCATTTCGGTGAGACCGAAATGTTACAAAGGGAAACAAAGAGTTTGCAATCCCATCTCGGTGAGACCGAGATCCCTATCGATGAGATCGAACTGATTAGGGTTTCTGGCTATGGCTATGTCAAGTGAACTCGGTGGTGCCGGATGAATCAAATCGGTGGGGCCGAGTTTGACTTTAGGTTTAGGACATAGTTGGGTATGAGAAAGTGGTTGAGGGCTTTGGAGCATATCACTAAGCATTTTGAGCAAGTAGACCATTAAGCAACACCTCATCCCCTTTTAATAGTATTGGATTTCCTATGGACTCGATGTGATCTTGGATCACTAAAATAGAAATGAAGAGTCTTGAGCTTTTGCCAATATTTGTCCTTAGCATTTTGAGGGGTACACATCTCTAGTCCATGACATGCCAATCATTGAACTTTCTGAAATAATCATGTTGAAAGGATATTAGTTCAATGAGCTATATGTTGTTATGAATTACGAAAACCACCCAGGGATTAGTTGCACTTTCACCATCATGCTCGATCATTGATCCATTCATGAAACACACTCGCATATTAGCTACACCCGATGCTCAAGTACGATCATAGTACCTCCTAGTTGGTGCAAGAGAAGATGGAGACTCAAATTAAAAATAAAAATTGCATAAAGTAAAAGAAATGCCCTTCGCTGAGCGAAGTATTGATCTGTAGAGGTGCCAGAGCTCAAAGCGAAAAACATAGAGATAAAAACATTTTGGGAGGCATACTTTTCTCATGAACGAAAACGAATTAGAGCTCCCAACACTTTCCATGCTAGATATATCATAGGCGGTTCCCAAACAGAAAATAAAGTTAATTCCTTTTTCAACCATACTTTCACTTTCCATGGCTAACCGTATCCATGGGTACCCTCCATACCAACACTTTCCAAGGAATTTATTATTTGATAACATCAAGTAAATTCATTTTTCATTTCGGGACTGGGCATCCCTAATACCTTTGCCTTACTCTCGTGCAATGACAAGTGAATAAACACTCACCGTGAGAATAACACATCTAGCATGGAAAATATCGGCCGCCCCTCACCGCCTCGCGAGCGGTACGAGCACACAAAAGAGAAATTTATTTTGAATATTAGA
The DNA here is from genome assembly GCF_002162155.2 of Triticum dicoccoides. Taxonomy (NCBI): domain Eukaryota; kingdom Viridiplantae; phylum Streptophyta; class Magnoliopsida; order Poales; family Poaceae; genus Triticum; species Triticum dicoccoides. The sequence continues at coordinate 191,624,049 of NC_041384.1, read as the reverse complement.
GATGGCACATTCAAATTTTCTTAGAATGGCAAAAGAATACTGCATATAGGTAGGTATAGTGGACTCATGTGGCAAAACTGGTTTAAAGGATTTTGGATGCACAAGTAGTGATCATACTTAGTGCAAAATGAAGGCTAGCAAAAGATTGAGAAGCAACCAACCAAGAAACGAATAATCTCATAAGCGAGCATTAAGCATAATTAACACTGAATAATGCACCACAAGTAGGATGTAATTTCATTGAACAACTATTGACTTTCGTGTTGTTGCATAGGGAATCACAAACCTTAACACCAATGTTCTTACTAAAGCATAATTACTCATCAACATGACTCACATATCACATCGTCATATCTCAAAACTACTACAAAGAATCAAGTTTATTTTTTACAATCATCTTCATGGAAGTTTTTATTATATCCTTTTTGGATATCTATCACTTTGGAACTAATTTTCGTGTGTTTCTTTTGATAAGCTCAAACAAATATAAGTGAAGATCGTGAGCATAATATTTCTTTCTCTCAAATTAATTTAAGTGAGGCAAGAGAGAATTTCTTAAAAAAATTATGAAATCTCATATAAATCTAAGTGAAGCAAGAGAGCATTTCTTCAAAAATAATAAAGCACACCGTGCTCAAAAATATATAAGTGAAGCACTAGAGCAATTCCATAGCTCATAAAGATTTAAGTGAAGCATAGAGAGCAATTCTAACAAGTCATGGCATAATTTTGGCTCTCTCAAATAGGTGTGTCCAGCAAGGATTCATGACTTAGAATAAAAATCAAAACAAGAAAAGACTCATATCATACAAGATGCTCCAAGCAAAACTCATATTATGTGACGAATAAAAATATAGCTTCGAATAAAATATCGATGGTCGTTAGAAGAAAGAGGGGATGCCACTCGGGGCATCCCCAAGCTTAGTTTCTTGCTACTCTTTTGGATAAAAGCTTGGGATGCCATGGGCATCCCCAAGCTTAGGATCTTCTTACTCCTTATTCCTTCATCCATCATAACATCACACAAACTTGAAAACTTCAATCACACAAAACTCAACAAAACCTTCGTGAGATCCGTTAGTATAAGAAAACAAATCACTACTATAAGTATTGTTGCAAACCAATTCATATTTTATTCTTGCATTATATATATTGTATTCCAACTTTTCTATGGCAAAATTTCATCAAAGAAAACCATAGAATCATCAAAACAAGCACACAACGCAAAGAAAACAGAATCTATCAAAAATAGAATAGTATATAGCAATCTGGATATTTCTAATACTTCCGTAACTCCAAAAATTCTGAAAAATTAGGATGGCCTGAGAATTTTTTATGTTAATCTTCTGCAAAAAGAATTGGTATTTTATCAAACTCCTGTCAAAATGAGAATTATTTCCACGAGCGCGAAAGTTTATGTTTTTCAGCAAGATCAAACAACTATCACCCAAGAAGATCCTAAAAGCTTTACTTGGCACAAACACTAATTAAAACACAAAAAATACAATCATAACAGTAGCATAATTGTGCAAACACTCAATAACAGAAAGCATAAAGCATAAAGCAAAAAGCAAAAATAAATTTTATTCATTGGGTTGCCTCCCAACAAGCGCATTGTTTCACGCCCCTAGCAAAGATCTAAGTTTTGTTGTCCTTCCCCTTAATTTTCATAGAGGTGCTTTTGTCAGGAGGCTTTGTAAAAACAACATAAAACATATTATCCATAGAAACTTTAGCATTATTAAGTTGCCAATCATCATAACCCTTTTGATTTCCGGCAACAATCCAAGAGTTATGTTGATTAACATTATTGAAAACTTGTTGGATTACATCTAGAATGGGGACTTCCTTTTTAAGATTCTCATCAAAGATTTTATTATCCCCAAGAAAATGTCTTAATGCATAATCACTATTGTAAAGAATTTCATCTATCGCGGGCTCTTCATGATTCATACCATAAAAATCAAAGATTTCCCTAGCTTCCCGTATTATATAGTCAAATTCATTAATAAGAACGGGAGTGACCAACTTTTTAGCCCTAGGTTTCTTTATAACGGGAAGCTCAAAAAACAATCTTTTCAAAGTAGGATGAGTACGGATAAATTTGCTTTCAAGTTTCAGAACTAGTGTTGAAATAGGACGCATAAGATCTAGTATTTCTATGTATACGAGCATCATCAAGACTTAGATTTTCCAACACAATTGAAAAATTCTTGGATACGTTCTTTTCCAATAACATTCCTTGCCCCAAGATAAAAGTTTTAGCATCCAGATTGCCCCTACGTCCAATCTTAGGAGTTAGGCCGTCATCTGTTGCTGCCATAACGAAATCACTCATGATTGCAAGCAAAGAATAGATCTGATGAGAAAACGGCGAAAGAATAAAAAGAGGGCGAATAAAGTGGCAATTTTTTGTGAAGTGGGGGAGAGGAAAACAATAGGCAAAGGTCAAATAATGTAAATTGCGAGGAGATGATATTTGTGATTAGGAACCTGGTAGATGTTGATGATGTCTCCATGGTGATGGCGCCAGAAATTGGCGAGTTGTCGGGAGACTATCTTGACTTGATACTCCCCGGCAATGGCGCCAGAAATTCCTTTTGATGTCTCCTATAACTATGTTGGTATTTCCCCAAAGAGGAAGGGATGATGCAGCACATCAACGTTGGGTATTTCCTTCAGTGATGAGACCAAGGTTATCGAACCAGTAGGAGAACCAAGCAACACTACGTAAACAACACTTGTGCATAAATAACAAATACTCGCAACCCGACGTATTATAGGGGTTGTCAATACCTTTCGGGTAACGGCGCCAAAAATTGGCAAACGGACATGAGAAAGTTTTAATAATTTGATAGATCGAACGCCAAATAAAATAAAGCGCGGCAAGGTATTTTTGTATTTTTGGTTTAATAGATCTTAAAATAAAAGGCAAATAAAATATATCACAAAGGCAAATATAATAAACAAGAGACCTGGGGTCATGGATTTCACTAGTGGCTTCTCTCGAGGGAAATAGCAAACAGTGGGTGAACGAATTATTGTTGGGCCATTGATAGAACTTCAAATAATCATGATGACGATATCCAGGCAATGATCATTATATAGGCATCACGTCCAAGATTAGTAGACCGACTCCTGCCTGCATCTACTACTATTACTCCACACATTGACCACCATCCAGCATTCATCTTGTGTATTAAGTTCATGGAGAAACAGAGTAATGCAATAAGAATGATGACATGATGTAGACAAGATCTAGTTATGTAGAAATAGACCCCATCTTGTTATCCTTAATAGCAACGATACATACGTGTCGGTTCCCCTTCTGTCACTGGGATCAAGCACCGTAAGATTGAACCATCACAAAGAACCTCTTCCCATTGCAAGATAAAAAGATCAAGTTGTCCAAACAAAACCCAAATATCGGAGAAGAAATACAAGGCTATAATCAATCATGCATATAAGATATCAAAGAAGACCCAAATAACTTTCATGGATAAAAAGATAGATATGATCATAAACTCAAAGTTCATCGGATCCCAACAAACGCACCATAAAAAGAGTTACATCATATGGATCTCCAATAGACCATTGTATTGAGAATCAAACAAGAGGGAGGAAGTCATCTAGCTACTAACTACGGAACCATGGGTCTACAAAGAACTACTCACGCATCATCGGAGAGGCACCAATGGACATGATGAACCCCTCCGTGATGGTGTCTATATTGGATCTGGTGGTTCTGGACTCTACGACTGGAATTGATTTTCGTTGACTCCCCTAGGGTTTCTGGAATATTGGGGTATTTATAGAGCAAAGAAGCGGTTCGGGGGGCACCCGAGATGGGCACAACCCACCAGGGCGCGCCTGGGCCTCGAGGCACGCCCTGGTGGGTTGTGCTCCACTCGGAGCACCCCCAGGCGCTTCTATGGCCCACTAGATGTCTTCCGGTCAAAAAAATCCACAAAAAGTTTCACTGCCTTTGGACTCCGTTTGGTATTGATTTCCCGCGATGTAAAAAACATGCAAAAAACAACAACTGGCACTTGGCACTATGTCAATATATTAGTACCAAAAATGATATAAAATGACTATAAAATGATTATAAAACATCCAAGAATGATAATATAACAGCATGGAACAATCAAAAATTATAGATATGTTGGAGACATATCAGGATGCTTCAACCAGCTTTTTTCGCTACAACCGTATACTGGTGTTTTTCTTGCGCTGGAACCGGCGTAATTTTTTATTGGAATTGGCTAATTTTTTGCTTCAATAGATTACTGGATTTTTTGTTGCTCAATTTTGTTTACTAGAACAGGTGTTAATTTTTTATGGAACCGACTTCGTTTTTTGCTAAGAACCATGTACTGGAGTTTTTGTTGCAAGATTTTGTTTTGCTGGAGACAGCGGTGGCGACCAACAGAGGTGGAGTTGCAATCCAACTTGTTTTGTCTCCGTCAGCTAATGTGTTGAATTGTTGCAATCGGCATCCGAGGCGGATCCGAGCTGGAACCGGCGAGTGGGCAGAGCTGCATCGGAAAAAGCTGCAATTGGAGATGGGATGTTGACCGCCGGCACGTTACAGCGAGCTCGGGCAGCGTCTTCGCTATGACCGCGGGGGAGGATGTATCGCTGCGCGGGGTGAGTTTCTCATGCAATTTTTCACATGTTGGGATGAGGGTGGTGCTGCGGGGCAAATCCATGGTGTTTCTCTGAGGGATTGTAGCATTGACTAGTAGGAGAAGAGAACAAAGCATGAGATCTGACGGTCACGTAGTCCCTTAATCGAATGCTCCACAGTCGACCAGCGAAAGTTGGCCGGCAGGCCAGCGCCTAGCACTTCCCTAGATTTGCAAATCTAACAGGGAAAAAGAGTAGTTAGTTGCGGCCCAAAAAAGAAAATAAAAAGATTATAAAGGTGAAAGGTTGGTTTGGCCCATCTGGGTGTGAGAAAAATATATAAGTGGGCTTAACACAGGGAAGAGAGAGGAAAGACAGACTGGGCCAAGGGAATTTTGTACAAAGTTTGAGAGAGGAAAACAAATTGATTGTCCTAAGAGGAAAATCTGGAAACGAAAAAGAAGCTTAAACAAAATAACACGAACTTAGAAATCGAAGAAAACGTAAACTCGCATATTTAAATATGCTCAAGACAAAAAGTAAAATCCAACTAAAAGAAACAAAAAAACTCAAAATTTAATTTAAGTTGGCATTAGTTTAAGTTAAATCCACCAAATTATGAAAACTCAATTTAAGCTTCTATTAGCAGATAAAACAAATGAAATTTTCTGGACCTATTTTTTGGAAAACTTTTTCCCAAACATTCCGAACATCAGGATGTTACACCTTGTCCAATGTCAACTAAATGATATAGAATATTTGATGGGGGCTCGCTGAGGGAGTCCTAGGCTAAGGGATCCTCGGGCGTCCGGCCTGTTGGACATGGGCCGGACTAATGGGTTGTGAAGATACAAGACTGAAGACTCTCTCACGTGTCCGGATGGGACTCTCCTTGGCGTGGAAGGCAAGCTTGGCGACCAAATATGAATATTCCTTTCTCTATAACCGACCTTGTACAACCGTAGTCCCCTCCAATGTCTATATAAACCGGAGGGCTTAGTCCGGATCGATATATATTCAATCATAATCATACAAGCTAGACTTCTAAGGTTTAGCCATTACGATCTCATGGTAGATCAACTCTTGTAATGCTCATACTCATCAAGATCAATAAAGAAGGAAGTAGGGTATTACCTCCATAGAGAGGGCCCGAACCTGGGTAAACATTGTGTCCCTTGTCTCCTGTTACCATCGGGACCCCCTACCCGAGATCCGCCAGTTTTGACACCGACATTGGTGCTTTCATTTAGAGTTACACTATGCCGTCCTCAAAAGGTTTGATGGCTCCTTCAATCATCCACAACAATGCTGTCCAAGGGGAAGTCTTCCTTCCCGGACAGATCTTCGTGTTAGGCGGCTTCACACTGCGAGCCAACTTGCTTGGCCATCTAGAGCAGATCCACAGCTACGCCCTTGGCCATCAGGTCAGATTCGGGAGCTTGAACTACGTCACGGATATGCGCGGAGACTTGATCTCTGATGGATTCGAGACCACGACAGTCGCTCCCCGTCACCTCGATGAACATGACTTAGATTTGTTATCGGGCCACACCCAGGAAATTGCACCTGTAATTGCTCTGGCCTTAGATCCGGAGCAGATCCGCCATCCGAGGACGGGAGGCTCAACCCCGCCACGGAAGCTGTAGACCCCACGGCGTTGAAACCGCACATGGACCTAACCTCCGGTGATGTCTGTATCACCGGAACCTCGGACTTGTTTCTGGCCATAAGGTACGAACCATGTGCGTCCGCGTATGTCGAGTGCCGGGGTTTCTGATCCACGGACACCTATGGGACCGGCGGACCGGGTCCCTTTTGGTTCGGCGGGGGCGGAGGTCGCGCAAAGAGCAGATCGAGGCGAAGCACGCGAGCGATTTACCCAGGTTTGGGCCGCACGGATGCGTAAAACCCTACTCCTGCTTTGTGGATTTGTATTGATTTCTAGCTCGGGAGCGCGGAGTGCTATGGTACACATCGGCGGCTAGCAAGACCGAGCATGGGTGGACGAACTGGCTAACCCCCCCCCCTCCGTTGCATACGGGCCTCCTTTTATACTCAAGGGGTTACCGACATAGGGCAACGGGGGCCAAGGGCAAAGATGGAAAGGTGCTGTAGTGGGCACAGCTACCTGCTACAGTGTTATCATACCTAACCCTGACGGCAGGGGACAAGGGCATTAATTGCCCATCTGTGTCGCCTAAACAGTACCGAAAGGGACCGCTAGGGACGCCACCGTTTGCCACGATGGTTATCTTGTCAGCGCCTACTTGCCACCTCGCACCCCTAGCTACATGGCCTCCCGCCACGTGTGCTTGGGAGGGGCCCAGAGCGACACGTGGGCGGGTGTGCTGGAGCGCGGGCACGGAGAGGCGGTTCGCCGCGGCAAGCGCCTTGCCGCGGTCGTCGTCTTGTCGCGTCCGGGAGCTTGTCGCTCACCGGGCCTCGCCGGGACGTGTGGCGTGTCGCGGCAAGTCTTCTTGGAATGCCTTGGTTGGCCTTCCCGGCAAGCTCCTCTTGTCGGGGTCTTGTGATGCCTTCGATAGCCTTCCCGGCAAGCTCCTCTTGCCGGGGTCTTGGTTTGAGTACTTTGTTCTTGAATGGTCTTCAAAGTAGCCGCGGAGGGTCTTGGCGGTCACCCGGCAGGCCTTGCCGCGGGATGCTGCGACTGCCTGTGCACAAGTTCGGGATACTAGGGTACCCCTACTCTAGTACACCGACAGGAGCCCCCGGGCCTGGGCCAGACACGGTGCCAAGCGCTGTTGGGCCAGGCCCAAAACAGTGCACGGGCACGCGCGGCCTAGGTCACGCCGCATATCTCTCCGTTTCCACCGCCCCTCTCCCCCGAACGGCACGCGTCGAATGCGGCGTCGTGGGAGAGGTCGTGAGGGTTTGTTTATTCGGAAATGCGGAACGTCCGTCCCCCTCCCCCTTTATAAGCGGGGGAAACAGGGGCAGTTGGCCCACTCGCCCTTTGCTGTCCCCAATCCCAGAAATCTCCGCTGCTCCCTCGCCTCCCCAAAGCTGAGAGAGAGAGAGAGCAGCGCTCCGTCCCCCATCGCCACTAGCACCACCGACGCCGTCGACCTCCTCCACTACTTCCGCCATGGCTCCAAAAGCCGACAAGGGGAAGACCGTGAAGACGACCAAGGCGCAGCGGCTCGCGGCACTTCGGAAGGAGCGGTCCGTTTTCCCCCCAAAGCTCGGCGTGAAGGAGCTGAGGGAGGACTTCTATCTGTTCTGGTCGGCGGAGACGCGCGCGCATCCACGCACAAAGGTTCTCCCCGCAGCCGCTCGGAAGAAGGCTCCGAATGGGTACCCCTTCTTCGCATTGTTCTTCTATTGCGGGCTCTGCCCGCCCTTCTCTGATTTCTTCTGCGACATCATGAATACGTACGGATTCCACCTCCTTGACTTCACCCCCAATGCTGTCCTGACCATGGCAGTTTTTGCACATCTCTGCGAAAACTTTGTCGGAGTCCTTCCCAACGTAGCCCTCTTCCGCCACTTCTTCATCCCCCGAGTAGAGAGAGGAGAGCCCCTATCCGGCTGGATTGCCTGGATCTCAAGGGCCGGCAAGAAGGAGACCTATCTGGAGGGAGAGCTCCGCGTCAAGTGGGAGGAGTGGAGAGCGGATTGGTGCTGGATTGACGAAGAGGATCCGCAGCCATTCACCGCCCGGCGCAAAACCCCAGTAGTACGCAGCAGCGATTGGAGCGACGTGGCCCCGGAAGACGACAGGCTGAGAATTGCTGTCACCAGGATCCTGTGCCTCAGGCTTGCCGGGCTTACTGTTGGCACTGTTGGCGCAGACTTCCTTCGCCGCCACATCGCCCCCCTGCAGGAACGGGGGAGGCCCACTTGGGAGTTCAAGAACGCAGCAGACATTATGAGGCTGCGGCCGGGCCTCAACTATAACTTCATAGTCCTGGAGCTCAACGCAATGCTGCAGGAGTTGTTCAAGTATGACCCCCAACATCCCGAGGTGTTCAGGTTGCCGGGGGGCGTCGTGCCGTTGTGCAACAATTCCTCGCTTGATCGCATCCGTGCAATGATGCCGGAGTGTGACTCGCATGGAATTGTGCCAACTTGGCAGGAACCTGCCGACGAGGTCGTGCAGCAGTTCTTCGACGACTTGGTGGAAGTGCCAGTCCGTCTCGACGAGAAGGACGGCCTCACCCGCGACACCACGGATGCGGAGTTGGCGCGCATTGCCACCAGGATGGAGGAGGCAGCGGCAGCCGTAGCCGCGGGCGAATTCGGGTTTACTGCAGAGGAGGCCGATGCAGCGGAAGCGGCGGGCCGTGCCGAGCGAGGGGAGCCTGCGGGCAAGGAGGGGCTTGCCGGGCAATACACCGAGCCGAGCGAGCCCGCCAAGGACACGAGCGGCTCGTTGCAAATTGACCCTTCCTCCTCCCCGTCTCCAGACAGCCCACCAGAAGCAGAGCCTCCATCCCCACCAAGAAGGCATCTCCGCAAGGTTGGTGATGTGGCGGAGCGGCAAGCGGGCCAACAGTCGCCACGCCGCGTGACATGCTCGACCACGGCAAACACCGTTGCCGCGGGAGCGCCTCATGCTACGACGGCAACTGGAGCGGGGTCTAACCGGACCACCGCTTCAGTCCCTGCCGCTACTCACGCCATGCCAACAGCCGGAGCGGGGTCGTCTCCGACTGCCGCCACTGCTCCCGTCAAGCGGCCAAGGGAAGCTTCTCCTCTGCCTCCTCGTGTCGGGCGCGCGCCGGGCTTCGACTTCTCCGCGTTAAGCTCCGACGAGGAAGAAGAAGAAGAGTAAGCTTCTCTTGTTGTACTTGCACTTCTTCAAATCTTGCTGTTTGTCTTCTTTCTCACTCGCTTTTCCCTGAATCTGTTCCTCTTCAGGACTCTGGCCCAGAGAGCGGCAAAGAGAGCTAAGGCCCCGGTGATCATCATCGAGGACGAGCCCCCTGCAACCACAGGTGGCGCGCCCGAGACGACCTTGCCGGAGTTGGCGACTTTCCTCCACGGCAGCCCCCAGCGTAAGTGTGTGAATTATTTTCCGCGGCGAGGCGCGCATGGGTACTTGTCTTTGCTGATATCTGCTTGTTGACTTGTGTAGGAGCCGAGCAGCCCCACCAGGAGCCGAGGGAGAATCCCCCGACAAGGGAGAACTCTCCGGCAAGGGAAGGTTCCCCGGAGAGGGAGAAGTCTCCGGCAAGGGAGGGCTCTCCGGCGAGGGACAGCGCCAGCGGCCCCCCGACGACGGAGACTGCGACCGCAGAGCCTGGTGCAGGTACTCCCCTTGCTTCAAGACTTCCCTTGGATCCTTCTTTTCTTGATCTTTATGAGTTTCTGCTGGATTTTGCTTGACTCTTCTCCCCTTGCCGGCTGTCAGACCCATCCGCCGCGGAGCAGATGGAGACCGAGGTCGCCGCCGAGGACGTAGCCGGCGCGGATGATCCCGCCGGCGCCGAGGCCGCCAAGGCTGGCGCCGCGGCGACTGGCGAGGGATCTAGCGATCGTACTGACGGCCCAGAGGCCGCAGGAGCGCCAGGCGCTGCACCGACCGCCGACCCGTCCGCCGAAGCCGCAACGCCAAGCGCCGAGGAGCCCCAGCCGGGCGTTTACTTGAAGGCAGGCGAAGGCGTCTTCATCAACCTCCCCTGTGCGTCAAGCTCCAGGGCGCCGGTCGAGGGGGAGATCTTCGACGGAGAAGTGCTCGCCTCCACGGGGCTGAAGCTGGTCGGCGCGCCAAGCAGCGGCAGCAACGAGCCCGAAGAAGAGCGGCTACTGCGCAGGTTGATGTCGCTCTACCGCGCGCGACAAGCCAAGCTAGAGTCCCGCGAGGCACTTATCGCGAAGGCGGGGCAGACATCGAAAAGCGCACAGAAGAGCTCGGGGGTTTCCATTGGGAAGCCCTCCGATCCCTGGCGGAGGAGCGGGAGCAGCTCGCTGAAGCGCGGAAAGCCTTTCTCCTCGAGAAGGCCGAAGCCAAAGAGCTGCAGCGACTTGCCGTTGTGAAGCTAGCCGCGGAGGAGGGCGAGCTGGCGCAGCGGAAGGTCAATCTTGACGCCCACGAGGAGGAGCTTGCCGCGCGCGAGGAAAAGCTTGGCGGAGCCCTCAAGCAAGCGGAAGACGCTGCCGCCACCGTCGAGGCTGCCAAGGAGGAGTTGAAGACGAAGGTGGCGCGGCTGGAAGCCGATCTCTCCGAGAAGGGCAAGGAGCTCAGCGCCGCCAAGGTCTCCAACGTGGATCTTGAGTTGAAGTTGGCCGCTTTGACCAAGGCGCTGGACGGCGCCAAGGAGCAGGAGGCGACCCTGAAGAAGGAGATCGAAGCCGAGAAGGTGTTGCTGGAGAGTGCTGCCACCACCCAAAACGCCTTTAGGGATACGGTGGAGCACTGGACGGAGAGCCTCGTGAACGCCGCCGGGGACATCGATAAGGAGCTGGCGCAGCTGGGGATGGAGGACCTCGGGTACTCCTTCGACGAGAACCTCCAACCTAGTGCTAAGCTCACTCTGTTCTTCCAGGGCGTGGCGACGGCGCTCCAGCGGCTCCGGGATAGGATCCCGAAGCAGCTGGCCGACGAGTCGCGCGAGATCTGTGCGGGAGCCCTTCAGAAGGTGTTGATGAAGGTGGCCTTCCGCAATCCAGGCCTCCGCCTCAACAACGTCCTCAGACCCTTGCCGCCTGATATCAATCAGGAGGAGCTCAAGGCCCTTGACGCACCCATTGTGGACAAGGTGGGCGGGATCAAGCGGGTCGAAGGCGATCACGTAGATTAGGCCGCTCATTTCTTCTTTTCTTGCCGCTGCCCATCATGTCATGAAAACAATCTGTTAGAGCTGCGACAAGCTATCTTGTAGTATAACTTCCTTATGGGTAGTGATTGCTATGTTATTCCCCTTTACTCGATTCCTTTCTTTGTATGTTTTTGCCCTACGCTTTTAGGGAACTTGCCGGTGCAGGCACCTGAACCGCGAGCGCTGAGTGCGGAACATCGGCAGCCTGCTGGCGGTGCCGCTGCCGGCAAGAAACCTTGTCGCAGCTAGCTGCAGCTCTCTTAAGTTGCTGAGCGGGCTCGAAGCAAAGTAAGGGCGCGGCTAGTTAAGCAACTAGTCGCAGCTTACTTACGTTGTTGAGCAGGCTCGAAATAATGCAAGGGCGCGGCTAGTTAAGCAACTAGCCGCAGCTCACTTAATGTTGTTGAGCGAGCTCGAAACAACGCAAGGGCACAACTAGCTACGAGTTGGCTCCTCCGCGCACAGGTTTTCCATACAAAGTGCGGCCGTTCAGGGGAGATAACTTAAAATTTAAAAAATTTGATTGCTCAAACTTTGGCGACTTATCTTTTCTGTTGTTTGCTTCTCGGCAAGGCGAAATTCCTGAACGACGCCCGGTCCATACCCTTTTGT
>NC_041384.1:191577266-191611396 GCF_002162155.2 Triticum dicoccoides | reverse complement strand
AACTTGTGCGCGAGGGAGTTTTCGTTTCCTTGTGAAAAAGAAAGAAGAGAAAATACAGATATGGAGCTTTACGGCTCGTTATTGCTTACCGTGGAGTAGGTGCTGCACAAAGTGTCAGATCATATATGCCATAAGATAGAAAGCATAAAATTGACAAAATGCGCGGAGCACATTAGCTTTACTTATGCACGGGATCTGCGCCCGGCTCTGTACAAAGGATTACATGCAACAGTGGCAAGACTTGTACAGAAGAGTGGTTGCCGGACGGGGTCCGACAACCGCGCCTTATGGGTAAAACTTACGAAGATGCTCGATGTTCCAGGGGTTGCTCACTGGTACGCCATCTTCGGTCTCAAGGCGGACAGCGCCAGGCCTTGTGACTCGCTTCACCCGGTAAGGGCCTTTCCACTTTGGCGTCAACTTGTTGGAATTCTTGGCGGACTGAACGCGCCGAAGAAGAACAAGGTCGCCTTCCTCACGTTATTCCCTCTACTTGACCCTTTGCTTTGTATGCTTTTACCCTACGCTTTCAGGGAACTTGCCGGTGCAGGCACCTGAGCCGCGAGCACTGAGTGCGGAACGTCAGCAGCCTGCTGGCGGTGCCTCTACCGGCAAGAAACCTTGTCGCAACTAGCTGCAGCTCACTTAAGTTGCTGAGCGGGCTCGAAGCAAAGTAAGGGCGCGGCTAGTTAAGCAACTAGTCGCAGCTCACTTACGTTGTTGAGCAGGCTCGAAACAATGCAAGGGCGCGGCTAGTTAAGCAACTAGCCGCAGCTCACTTAATGTTGTTGAGCAAGCTCGAAACAACTCAAGGGCGCAGCTAGCTATGAGTTGGCTCCTCCGCGCACAGGTTTTACATACAGAGCGCGGTCGTTCAAGGGAGGTAACTTAAAATTTAAAAAACTTGATTACTCAAACTTTGGCAACTTATCTCCCTTACTCGTCGGTAGGTTGACGTGCATGGTGGTCTTGAGCGCTCCGAGATCCACCAGCTCGATCTTGATCTAGCGAGCGCATGGTACCGTGAGTACCATGACGCTGCCGGTCCCGCACCTCTTGAGATGGGCGCGGTGCATGCACGGACGCCGAGGTCTTGGAGTGCGGCCGGTTACTGTGGGAGCCGGCTACGCCGCCGGTGGGCAGCACAGCCTTGTCCCGAGACCTGGCAGCACCGTGAGTTCCCTCGTCGACGCGTGCCCCACCGCCGGCGCCTGCCCCACCAACCGTTTGCTCCGGCGGTGGCTGGCTCGGCGCGGACGGAGCGGCTGCCTCTGAAGCTTTCTTCTTCGGCGGCATGTTGATGAAGATGATGAAGATCTAGCTTGCGAGAACGCCGGATCTGGTTCACACAACTTCGACGCCCCCTACCTGGCGCACCAGAGATGCCGGGGTTGCTGATCCACGGACACCTATGGGACCGGCGGACCGGGTCCCTTTTGGTTCGGCGGGGGCGGAGATCGCGCAAAGAGCAGATCGAGGCGAAGCACGCGAGCGATTTACCCAGGTTCGGGCCGCACGGATGCGTAAAAGCCTACTCCTGCTTTGTGGATTTGTATTGATTTCTAGCTCGGGAGCACGGAGTCCTATGGTACACACCGGTGGCTACCAAGACTGAGCGTGGGTGGACGAACTGGCTAACCCCCCCTCCGTTGCATACGGGCCTCCTTTTATACTCAAGGGGTTACCGACATAGGGCAACGGGGGCCAAGGGCAAAGATGGAAAGGTGCTGTAGTGGGCACAGCTACCTGCTACAGTGTTATCATACCTAACCCTGACGGCAGGGGACAAGGGCATTAATTGCCCGTCTGTGTCGCCTAAACAATACCGAAAGGGACCGCTAGGGACGCCACCGTTTGCCACGATGGTTATCTTGTCAGCGCCTGCTTGCCACCTCGCACCCCTAGCTGCACGGCCTCCCGCCACGTGTGCTTGGGAGGGGCCCCAGAGCGACACGTGGGCGGGTGTGCTGGAGCGCGGGCACGGAGAGGCGGTTCGCCGCGGCAAGCGCCTTGCCGCGGTCGTCGTCTTGTCGCGTCCGGGAGCTTGTCGCTCACCGGGCCTCGCCGGGACGCGTGGCGTGTCACGGCAAGTCTTCTTGGAATGCCTTGGTTGGCCTTCCCGGCAAGCTCCTCTTGCCGGGGTCTTGTGATGCCTTTGATAGCCTTCCCGGCAAGCTCCTCTTGTCGGGGGTCTTGGTTTGAGTACTTTGTTCTTGAATGGTCTTCAAAGTAGCCGTGGAAGGTCTTGGCGGTCACCCGGCAGGCCTTGCCGCGGGATGCTGCGACTGCCCGTGCACAAGTTCGGGATACTAGGGTACCCCTACTCTAGTACACCGACATCGAGCAGGATCAGTCTTCGATTGCCGAATTCAACGTCGCAGACATCTTCCGGCACTCGCGTTTAGGCCACATGCTGAACTCATTAAAAAATCTATCCTTAGCGGGGGATTCACAGCCAAACTATATCCGGTTCGAACTAGTAGCTGATGACGGGGAATTTCGCTTCCCACCCACCACCCACTTCATAGCCACTGTCGAAGACTTAACCGATATGCTCGATTATGGCTCCGAAGACATCGACGGTATGGATGACGATGCAGATGAGGAGCAGGGCCAAAACCCGCCCTTCACCGGACGCTACACGACCACTTCTTCGTACGACGTGTACATGGTGGATACACCTAAAGAACCTAACGACGACGACAAAGAAGATCCAGTCAAGGATAAACCTCTGGGGACACAGCCTAAGCGCTAACGTTAGCGGTGCCACTCTAAGTCACGTCGTGCAAAAGATAGAAATACCTGCACGGGAGAAGATAATACTCCGGACGATGCCGAAGATAATGAAGACCCCGTTGAAGCAACTTCCGAACAAGAAGAACGAGAAGATGGGAAAGTTAGCCCTGGTGAACAGGCCATAAACGAAGACTCGGAGGACAGTAATTATCTTCCGCTATCCGAGGATGAGGTGAGCCTCGGCAACGAGGATTTCTTCGTGCCTGATTAACCTCTCGAGCAGGAGCGCTTTAAGCGCCAGCTAATAGCCATTGCAAGGAGCCTAAAAAAGAAGCAGCAGCAGCTTCAAGATGATCAAGCTCTGCTAAATGATAGATGGATTGATGTCCTGAATGCCGAGGAATATGGCCTTAAGCGCCCAGCCAAAAGTTACCCGAAGTGCAAATTGCTACCTCAGTTCGATGATGAGGCGCTGGAGCCCATACCATCATCACGCAATGCGGTTGACCGACCACCACGTAGTCGGGATAAAGCGGTAACTCAAGCCGAATACCAGCCCGCCCCGCGTCATTATAAAGGCGGAGATAAAACAGCTCGTGGTCACACATATGACCTTTGGCAGGACCTAATCAACAAAGTAGGATATACCAGATCGATCTATGGGTTGCGAGGACGTGCCTCGACACGTGTCGACGGCTATCTATCCAGATGTGACAAACCTAGTCATGCACGGGCCGAATCCCGCAGACGGACTCCATCGGAGCTACGTCGCGATGCGGCCCGATATAGAGGCGCCGCACACCCTCTTTGCTTCACTGACGAAGTAATGGATCATGAATTCCTAGAAGGGTTTAAACCCGTAAACATCGAATCATACGATGGAAATACTGACCCCGCGGTGTGGATCGAGAACTTTATTCTCCACATTCATATGGATCATGGAGATGACCTCCACGCCATCAAATACCTCCCGTTAAAACTCAAAGGGCCAGCTCGGCACTGGTTAAACAACCTGCCTGAAAATTCTATTGGCAGTTAGGAGGACTTGGAAGAAGCCTTCCTTGACAACTTCCAAGGTACATATGTCTGGCCACCAGATGCCGATGACTTAAGTCACATAGTTCAACAACCTGGGGAGTCAGCCAACAAATTCTGGACTAGGTTCCTAACTAAAAAGAACTAGATCATCGACTGTCCGGATGCCGAAGCTCTAGCGGCCTTTAAACATAGCATCCATGATGAATGGGTCGCCCGCCACCTCGGCCAGGAAAAGCTGGAGTCCATGGCAGCCCTCATGGCACTCATGACCCGCTTTTGTGCGGGTGAGGATAGTTGGCTGGCCCGTAGCAAAAATACAGCAAATGAAACGGGCATCTCCGAGGCCAAAAATAGCAGTGGCACGCTCCGATGCAGCAGACACAAACGCCGAAGCAATGGTGATAACACCGATGACACCACAGTCAATGCCGGATTCAGTGGCTCCAAGTCCGGTCAGCGGAAGAAGCCATATAAAAGAAACAATCAGGGACCATCCAGCTTGGGCCGCATACTCGATTGTCCGTGCCAGATCCATGGCACCCCAGACAAACCAGCCAATCATACCAATAGAGATTGTTGGGTTTTCAAACAGGCTGGAAAATTAAATGCAAAGAACAAGGAAAAGGGATCGCAAAGCGAGGACGATGATGAGGAGCCCCGGCAACCAAACACAGGGGGACAGAAGAGGTTTCCCCTTCAGGTCAAAATGGTGAACATGATATATGCTACACACATCCCCAAGAGGGAGCGCAAGCGCACGCTCAGGGACGTGTATCTGATAGAGTCAGTCGCCCCAAAATTCAATCCATGGTCGTCATGCCCAATCAGTTTTGTTCATCGGGATCATCCGACTAGTATCCGTCATGGCGATTCAGCCGCACTGGTCCTTGACCCAATCATTGATGGATTCCACCTAACGCGAGTCCTTATGGACGGCTGTAGCAGCCTCAATCTGCTCTATCAGGACATAGTGCGCAAAATGGGCATTAATCCATCACGGATCAAGCCCACAAGGAATACCTTTAAAGGAGTCATACCAGGTGTAGAGGCTCGATGTACGGGCTCAATCACACTGGAGGTTGTCTTCGGATCGCTGGACAACTTCCGAAGCAAGGAGTTAATCTTGAATATCGTCCCCTTTCACAGTGGCTATCACGCACTACTCGGACGAACCGCATTTGCTCGATTCAACGCCGTACCACACTATGCCTATCTCAAGCTCAAGATGCAGGACCGCATAGTGTCATAACAGTTAATGGAAACATGGAATGCTCCCTCTGTACTGAGGACCACACCGCTGCCTTAGCAGCAGAAGTACAGAGCGGCCTTTTCAAGCGGAACCTCAATTCGGCGGCCGAGCCCCCCGGACACTGTCAAGAGAGTCCAAACTACTCTACAGCAGGACAGCTCAGCTCGTCAAGAGCTCGACTAGCAATTCGGCCTCCGTCCCACTCTCGATCAAGTAGCGGCGTTCATACCGCGCGTACATAACTATGCACTCAAGATACCATGGGCATAGACAGAGGCATAACTAGCCTGTGATCCACAATTCGACCGCTCCTAGACACACATACTCTCACTGTTTCCTTTTCTCCTTTTCAGGTTTTCTTTCCACAGGTTCCCCCTGGTGGCTCAATCACTGGTCCTTTCAAAGGATAAATATACCAAGATGGCACGAAGCACAGACGTATAGGGGAAATTTTAGGTGGTTTCTTTAACAATCACTCTACCTGTTTTCAGGACCCACACGCAGCTCTCTCTTGGTCGTGGCTTAGCCCGTTGCTTATTGCACTATTTGTATCAATGCGCTTCAACGTATTAATCATATTATAGCAGAAACAGTTTGCGGCCCAAATTCTGCGGCCTTGGCTCATTACCGTTGCTCTTTTTTTTGTTTTCCTCTTTCTATTGATAACCTTATCAGATAGCACCCGTACACTTTGGTACATTCCAATTTGCCAGAAGCTTCATAGCGCCCCACAACACGACAACAAAGTCTGAACACTTTCTACTATTCAGCACCCCGAATTTAGCACTATATGTACTGGCTCCGAATCATGTCTTTGGTCAATAGTTGGGTTGCCCGGCTCCTGTGCTTGCTACCCTACGTTCCGCTACATCGGCTAGGGTAGTAAAGGGAGAACTACTACGATTGTGCCCTGGTTTACCCGGATGAGCACCTCAGTAGAGAAAGCCGAAAAGTGACTGTCATGATGCGGCGAGAGCCGGTCAGCTCTTCGGAGGTCTCAAATCATTAGAGATTTTTTCCGCATTACGCGAGGGATTGGTGCTTGCCCGATCAGGTGTTCATAGCTTCCTAGTTCGGATACCAGGGGGCTCACCTAAATTTTTATCATCAAACTCCTATGTCTAAGTGAGGGTGTTCAAGCCGAATAGTCTGATTGCCTGGTTCGCTACGCTAAACACCTCCTTCAATGACCAAACAATTGGATCAAGAGTGTTTAGATTATATCCCGAACACCCGCGTACTTCCTACGTGGGGGCAAAAGCCGACGACTGACCAACTCTCAGATTTCACACAATACGGCCGCACAGGAGGTGAAATGTTTTAAACAAACATTATATTACATAACAAAATTTGTTTCATCATACAAGGCAGAGACAACATGAATATATTCATTCAAAAATAATGTCTTGCACACATTGCGTCACCACAATGCGGGACCCCTCCATGACGTCTTCAAAATACCGCTCCCGCATGCGGTGCTCCTTGCCTTCAGGTGGCCCCTCGGTCACAAGCTTGACGACATCCATCTTCGCTCACCACACCTTGACGCGGGAGAAGGCCATGCGCGTGCCCTCGATGCAAGCCGACCTCTTGACGATGTCCAGCCGAGGGCAGGCACCTACCAGCCGCTTCACGAGTCCAAAGTAGCTGCTGGGTATAACTTCGGCAGGCCACAACCGGATTATTAAATCCTTCATGGCCAGTTTGGCCACCCTATGCAGCTCGACCAGCTGTCTTAGCTGATCAGTGAAGGGCACTGGATGTTCTGGCGGACAGTATTGCGACCAGAACAGCTTCTCCGTTGAGCTCCCTTCTTCGGCTCGAAAGAACTCCGCAGCATCGGACACACTGTGCGGCAGATCCGTAAATGCCCTTGGAGAACTCCGAATCCGGGTTAGTAAGAAATGCTTCTTCTTCACATACTTGCTTTGCATACTAAACGCCTTACCCGCCGTGATCTTCTTGGCCTCCTGGATGTCCTGGAGGGCACCATGGGCTTCAACCCGGGCCGCTTCCGCGCTTTGGCGAGCCTTGGCGAGTTTAGTCTCCCGAGCCGAAACATCGCACTCCAAGGTCTCGCACTTCTTCACAGCGTCCTAGAGCTCTTGCTGGACCTCGTTCAGCCTGGCCTTAAGCTTCTTACGAGCGGCCTGCTCCTTGACAGCTTTCCCCTCGGCTTCGGCCATGACCTTTTTAAGGGTCTCGACCTTGGTCATCGCTCCTACACATATCATGACGCTACAGTCAATATACA
The DNA here is from genome assembly GCF_002162155.2 of Triticum dicoccoides. Taxonomy (NCBI): domain Eukaryota; kingdom Viridiplantae; phylum Streptophyta; class Magnoliopsida; order Poales; family Poaceae; genus Triticum; species Triticum dicoccoides. Next base: position 191,604,119 of record NC_041384.1, on the reverse strand, counting down.
TCATTTATTCTTTTCGAATATATAGCAAGTCATTACATACCTTGCTGGTCTTCCACCTGATTCCTCGCATGGCCGAGCTCCTCCTTGGCCCGTTCCAGTCTCTGCTTTAGTCTGGAGACTTCGGCAGTGTGTGAGGTCGCAACCAACAATGACGCCTGCTTATTCACATAAGACACATTTAGTTAGTTTCCTGCGAAATATAATTGATCCTCTGTCCAGCTTTTCTTTCCGAACACCGGAGAGTGTCTCAAGGGCTACTCTCGATATTGGGATTTTCTCTTTTGCGCCGCTTACCTCAAAACCTGTCATCAGGCCGCTGCAGGCTTCGGTCAGTCCACTCTTGATGGACTGAACCTTCTCAATCACCGTACCTAAAAGGATACGGTGTTCTTCCACAATGGTAGCGCCTCGTAGCGCTTCCAGTATATTATCCGGTGCCTTTGGTTGGACAGAGGTCACTGGCGGGACGGGCATGCCTCCTTCTCTTGAAGAAGGCTGCTTGTCGGATTCCGGAGCCGTATGGGTCTCCAGATCCGTGCTCGGATGGGGGCCGAACTGAGCATGGCCCCCATCGTCAGTCTCCATGGGGGTTTGTTCCCCCATGTGTCCGATGACCGAGGTTTCACCCTCCAGCGCCACCATGACGGCCTCCTGAACCTCTTCCTGGCCCGGGAAGGTCCTTTGGGACAGCACCTCGTCGTCTCCCTTTGCCTTGGGAGAGTAAGCGGCCCACGGTGACTCGCTGGCCATCGCCTTTGAATCCAACGAGCCTCTTGATGACAATCACTGGGAGCTGTCATGGGCCGGACTACAATAACATGATTAACCATTTTAATACCATAAAGTGGAGAGGTCAGATAAATGGACGTGTGCGGGTTCTTAGTACTCACGATGTGGCCAGGGGATTGTTTCGGGAGCATAGCTCCGGACTGCTGTTGATGTCCCACGCAGAGTTATCCGTGAGACGGCCTTTCCCCCTCTTGGGCGCCTCCGCCTCCAAATTTGTGGAGGCCGTCCTCTTCTTCCTCCCCCCATCAGGGGGACAGTCGCTCTCCTCCTCCTCCTCCTCCTCGTCGTCTTTGGCGGTAGCGGAGTGGGTCTTGTCTTCGGATGTCATGTCTGAAGTGCCCTTGAGGCGGGGGCAACTTCGGGACCCCCTTGCCCTTCTTCTTAGCCTTCTTCTCCAGCGCCTTATAGGGCGTCGGTACCAGCATCTTCGCCAGGCGCGGGATGACTGGTTCCTCGAGCAGCGGAGCCGGACACCGAATCCGATTCGCTCTCTCTGTCCATACCTGAAATAATAAAGTTTAGATATCCTCCTTGAAACAAGCAAGTAGAGAATGCGTAAAAGTCTTACCTCGTTGGCGGAATGAGTAATGTCGTGCCCGCGGTCCGAGTCTATGGCTGGCGGTGTGTCATTGCCTTTAAAGAGCAACTTTCAGCTATCTTCGTGAGTGGTTCCGAAGAGCTTTTCCAGAGTTTGATGCTTCTTCAGATTGTATTCCCATAAAGGGCGGCTTCGGCTTTGGCATGGGAGAATCCGGCGAACTAGCATCACCTGGATTACGTCAACGAGCTTAACGTTTTTATCCACCATGCTTTGAATGCGCGTTTGCAGTGTTATCAGCTCATCTGACGAAGACCAATTTGGACCCTTCTCAATCCAGGAGGTGAGCCGCATTGGAGCTCCGGAGTTGAATTCGGCAGCCGCGGCCCAGGTGGTGCCGCGGGGCTCTGTGATGTAGAACCACAGTTTCTGCCACTCCTTGACAGTCTCCACGAAAGTACCTTTTGGCCAGGTGACATTGGGTAGCTTTCTCACCATGGCGCCTCTGCACTCCGCGTGATGGCCATCCACCACCTTCGGCTTCACGTTGAAGACCTTGAGCCACAGTCCAAAGTGGGTTGGATGAGGAGGAAAGCCTCACACACGACAATGAATGCCGAGATGTTGAGGAAAGAGTTCGGGGCCAGATCATGGAAGTCTAGCCCGTAATAGAACACCAGCCCGCAGATGAAAAGGTGGAGTGGAAACCCTAGCCCGTGGACAAAATGAGGGATGAGTACCACCCTCTCGTTGGGCTTCGGTGTAGGGATGACTTTCCCCTTGGTCGGAAGACGGTGGGCGATTTCCTTCGCTAGATACCCGGCCGCCCGAAGCTCAGTAATGTCCTTCTCCTTGACGGAGGAGGACATCCACTTTCCTTGACATCCGGATCTGGACATGGTTGAGTGCTTGCTCGAGTTAGGAAAGATGTGAACTTGGGCGCTGGAGCTCAAGGATGGAAGGGCAGAGCAAGACAGAAGGCATGGGAGAATAAAGGGAGTCCTTATTCCCTTATAAAGGCAATGGATATCGAACGCCTCCCCACTCACCCTAAAACTCGCCTATTCCCAAGGGTTGTGCAAACGGCATGGTTGATTTCCCATGCCCATATTGATGAGAATCCCGCAATAAGGGGACACGTTCTCTGCTTTGACAAGATGTGCCGATGGAAACCGCCTCTCGAAATGCGCAGCGGCAGACAAAAACGGTTCGATATAATGACCGGACAGACGTGATGTCATGTTGCAAAAAGTTGTCAGCAGATGGGACTCGTGAAATATTATACTCTCTACAGTTGTGTGTGTGGTACTTGTGTTGCAGATCCGGACACGTTCGTTTCATCAGAAGACTATCTTGGATTATTCGGAAAGGGGAACCTGCCTTGCAATGCCGAAGACAATCTGCGTGCCGGATACCTCGTCATTGAAGCCTGGTTCAGGGGCTACTGAGGGAGTCCTAGACTAAGGGGTCGTCGGACGTCTGGCCTGTTGGACATGGGATGGACTAATGGGCTGTGAAGATACAAGACCGAAGACTCTCTCGCATGTCCGGATGGGACTCTCCTTGGCGTGGAAGGAAAGCTTGGCGACCGAATATAAAGATTCCTTTCTCTGTAACCGACCTTGTAAAACCCTAGTCCCCTCCGGTGTCTATATAAACCGGAGGGCTTAGTCCGGATCGATATATATTCGAACATAGTCATACAGGCTAGATGTAACACCCTCGATGCGACTATATCTCCCACGTGTCGAGGCACGACTTAGAGGCATAATCGCATTGAAGGCATATGTCGCAAGTTAGGCAATCTTCACAACATCCCATGTAATATAGATAATAAAAGGGGAGATAACATAGTTGGCTTACACTCTCCACGTCAATCAAGGTACATAAATAACATTACATCATCGAAACACTCATGGCCCGACTACGGCGCCAAAATAAAAGATAACCCAACATGCGACATGGTCCCGATCACCCCCAACTGGGCACCACTACTGATCATCAGGAAAGGAAACATAGTATCGTTGAGAGTCTTCGTCGAACTCCCACTTGAGCTCGAGCGCGTCACCTGGAGCGGAATCATCAGGCCCTGCATCTGGTGTAATAGTAATCTATGAGCCACAAGGACTCAGCAATCTCGTACCCTCGCGATCAAGACTATTTAAGCTTATAGGTATGGCAAGGTAAATATGTGGAGCTGCAGCAAGCGACTAGCAAATATGGTGGCTATCCTGTTCACAAAAGAGACCGAGAAGAGGAGGCAAAGCACGAGCGAGAAACTAGAGAGCAACCTGCGCAAACATTACTCCAACACCGTGTCCACTTCCCGGACTCCGCCGAGAAGAGGCCATCATGGTAACACACTCAGTTGATTCATTTTAATTAAGTTAAGGTTCAAGTTATCTACAACCGGACATTAACAAATTCCCATCTGCCCATAACCGCGGGGACGGCTTTCAAAAGTTCAAATCCCTGCAGGGGAGTCCCAACTTAGCCCATGACAAGCTCTCACGGTCAACGAAGGAATAGACCTCCTCCCGAGACGTTCTGATCAGACTCGGTATCTCGGTTCTTCAAGACACTTCGACAGGTGAAAACAAGACCAACAACACCGCCCGAATGTGCCGACAAATCCCGATAGGAGCTGCACATATCTCTTTCTCAGGGCACACTCAGATGAGACATCCTACGAGTAAAACCAACCCTCAAGTTGCCCCGAGGTGGCCCCGCAGTCTACTCGGTCGGACCAACACTCAGAGGAGCACTGGCCCAGGGGGGCTAAAATAAGATGTCCATCGGGCTCCGGAAACCCAAGGGAAAAAGAGGCTAGGTGGCAAATGGTAAAACCAAGGTTGGGCATTGCTGGAAAAGTAGACAATCTGCCCAGATTCACGAAGTAGCAAAAGTAGAGCTCGATTGACTCAAGCTAGGGTGCTCCATGATTGCAAACAAAGACATGGATGGATAGAGCACTACAAGATTAACAAAACACCCTTACTGATCATCCTCAAAAGAGGCACGGATCACTAAGAAACAACATGAACATATGGCCATATGAAATAAACAGCTCATGGACTTAGTGGAAATGCTAAGTCCCTGAAATCAGCATTACCAAGTGCCTCACTTTGCAAGCTTGTGCTAGTCGCCACACACATCACAAACATACATGGGTTGCACCTCTGAAAAGATGGCAAAACCCTTCACAAAACATATGTAGAGCTCATGGGCATATCATGCACACAATAATCATGGCAAAAATGACAAATATCTAAATGGAGTAGCAGATCTGACAATTATCCCAAGTAGCCCTCTTCTAACAGAATTTCGGGCATCAAGATGAACTCGAATGAAAATGATGCAATGGAATGAAATGATGTGCTCTCTGAGATGAACATTTTGATATGCTATATGCCCAAAACGGATCTACGGATCCCAAGTTACGATGCTGTGAAGTATGAAAAAAATATAGAAGAGAGGGAGAAAGTCAACTGCGCGAGATCTAGGGTTCGTCCGGCGCGCGAACCGAGCCGGCGGCGGATCTCGCCGGAGTTGACCCGGAGCTCGCCGGAGACGTCGGATCCGGTCCTCCCTTGACCGGATCCGGCCAGGGCGGTGAGGGGCGGAGGCGGCGGGGCCCGCCGGCGCCGGAGCGAGATCCGGCCGACGATGGCGGATGCGGCGGACAGCGTCGGAGGAGACAGAGGCGCGGGACGGCGGCGTCGCTGGGCCCGGGAGGGCCTCCCGCGGGCCTGGCGGGCTGGGCGGCGGCGCGGGGAAGTGGGGTCCGACCCGGGATGCGTGGCGCGCCCTTATTGGATGAGGGCGGCGGCGGCGAAATGTCCGGCCGGAACGGACATGTCCGGCACGGCGCGATGCGAATTTTTAGGGTTTCGGGGGAAGAAGAAGGAGATTTTCAGGGGGGGGGGTCTTTAAATAGGCATAGAGGGAGCTAGGAGTGTCCACATGAGGTGCGGTTTTCGGCCACGCGATCGTGATCGAACGCTCTAGATGATGGAGAGGGTTTTGGTGGGTTTTGGGCCAAATTGGAGGGGTGTTGGGCTGCAACACACACGAGGCCTTTTCGGTCCCTCGGTTAACCGTTGGAGCATCAAACGAAGTCCAAATGGTTCGAAACTTGACAGGCGGTCTACCGGTAGTAAACCAAGGCTGCTTGGCAAGTCTCGGTCCAATCCGGAAATGTTTAATCCCCACACACGAAAGAAAGGTAGAAATGACCACCGGAGGAGAACGAAGCGCCGGAATGCAAAACGGACAACGCGGAAAATGCTTGAATGCATGAGATGAACACGTAAGCAAATGCAATGCACATGATGACATGATATGAGATGCATGACAACGACAACAACACACGGAGGCAAAAACCCAAACCCGAGAAAATAAAATAACTTAACGCCGGAAACGGCAAGAGTTGGAGTACAAATTGGAAAGTCATATCCGGGGTGTTATAACACTCCATCACTACGAAAGGATCTCGTCCCGAGATCTAGGATGGCACCGGATGGAAAACGGAAGAGAAAGAGAAGAGGTAAAACTAAGTTGCTTCATTGACAAACGAGTGAAACCACGAACCTTGAAGAGGTTAAGCCATTTCGAGAAAAAGAAAACAACGGAGATGAACAAAGCTGAAACACCCCGTTTGAAAAGAAAGGAATTGAATAAGAACTTGATTAGGTGATAGAACTTGAAAAGAGAGCACGACACTCCGGTTAAATGGACAATATGAAAAGAACATGATCTTTGATGAAACAAGATGATGGTTGAAGAAAGCAACATCACAATGCCTCCGGAACGAAAGAATAGAATATAGACAATTGGAAAAGAATGGAGAAGAAAATGCCATCTTATGCCACAAAATAGCTTGAGAAGGCATCCTTAGGAAACGGGTCGAGCGGAGTTGTTGGAAAACCACCAACGAAAGGATAAGCTTGATATGGTCTTGTGGAGTACATCTCAAATTAAGAGCTGAAAACCTGCCACTCACGGAAAACGAATTGGATTGATATGAACAAGGAGACGAGAAAGCTATATCACTGGGAGGATAAAAGAAGAACTTGGTCCTTTATAAGCACCATAAATAGCAACAATCCTTAGAGAAAACTTTAGATGAAATATAACCCAAGATAATTGCAATGAAGAGATTGATGGGTTTAAATATCTCAACCTTGTGAATGAAGAATGATATATTACCACCTCCAATGATATGGAAGAAAGAATTGCACTCCGGATTACAATATGAAGAAAGCTTGAGCTTCTTAGAAAAGAATCTGAATGAACACTTCGAGAAGGATATAATCCTTGATGAACCATCATGTAGAACCTTCAAGAGAACTCCGGGAATACAGAGGAATGATCAATCGAAATGGAGGATGAAAAGAATAAGGTTGTAGCCTTGTAATGATTTAGATGGAGCTTCGCGACGAGATAATTGGAAAATATTGGAACTCCAAAAAAGAAAGATGAACAAATGAAATCAAGAATTTGATGAGCCTCCGGAATAAAGAATTAAATTCACTCGATGAAACAAGAATAATAATTACATTATGCTCGTCCTTCATCAATTAAATTGATGACAAAGAATGGATTTGGCACACTACTTATTCTCGTAGAAAGGATTAAGAGAGATATAGCGCAAACCTGAGAAGGTTTTCAACGAACCACCGGAAAGATTGAAAACAACGAATAAATTGATATGACAAAGAAGGAAGAGCAAACTCTTGAACGAACCACAATAAGAATTGGTTATGAACGAAGTAAAGATAAAGAACATTGGAAAGAATTATGAAATGTAAGAAGATACTTGAGAGGATTTAGATACATGAGAACAAAGAGATCACGAGCCGATTAAAGACCACTTGACGAAGCACCGGTAAAATTTGGAGAAAGAGAGCTGAAAGCTGAGAATGAATAATATTGATATGATGGCCTCCAGAGAATCAAATTGAAAAGACTCCTGAATTACACCGGGTGGGTGAAAAGAATTCTCACAATCGAATACAATTATGAGAGGATGGCAACAAGCTAGAATCACGAATCTTGAAAAGAATGAAGCGAGATTGAGAGAAAAATCTTCTTCGGTCTTCAAATACAGAGAATGACGATGAGAGACACCACCATGAATTATTGAGACACTCCGGGATGATTAAAAGATGAGAGGTTGAGCCAATGATGAAAAGAATTGTGAAAGATCTACGAGAAGGCATTTGACTGATGATAACTCATTCTTACGTCAAACTTGGAAATGAATTTAGGATAGCTCCAGGAAAATAAGAAGAGTCAGGTAAGATCCTGGGAAAAGACCTGTGGGTTAGGGCCCACTCAAAAGAAACACCGTTGGATGATTGTTAGAAACTGAGATTGTACCGGTTGAATTAAATGGCTAGAATGAGATAACAACCTCGAAAGATCTTGAACGAATGCAGAGTGGAAAACACGAATCTTCGAGATATCTTGAGCACTCCGGAAGAATTGAATATCGAGAAACCAAATATTATGAGGTGCACCGGTACGAGAAGGCATTGAAATGAGGAAAGGGTAAGATCAACAAAGCTTGACTTGAAACCACCGGAGAAGATAAAAGAAACGAAGAATGATGAACTAGAAGCTCCGTTAGTATCTTCATGAGAATCATCGGATAAGAATATTGATAGAAAAAGAATGGAGAGGCTTCGCATCAATAAGATGGATACTCGATTAAGAAATCTGAGTCCTTCACAAAAAAAGGGTGGGTGGGCGGGAAAACAAAGGCAACTTGGAGACGACTGAAACTAACACCGTTGAGAAGAACTGATACTTGATCTTGCGGATGTTGCAATGATCGGATCCACTTGAAGAGAAACACGCCGGTTGAAGAAGGATTGACATGACAAACTTGATGATCGAGAAGGACTAGTATTCACATAGGAATATGAGAACACCATTTGGGGAAGGTATGGAATCAACACTTGACATTGAAGCAACTCGAATACCACAACTCAAAACAAACAAAGAATTGGCTTGCAGAATAAGCCGGAACGAACATATGATAGAGATTTCATCCGAAGTTTTCGTGGTGGGGCCTACACGGGCTCGATCGTACAGCACCATCATGTACAAGGCAGTGCACATGACATACGAAGCGTCCCTGAGTCGGCATAGCCAAGGACTCTTTAAGACACAACGAGACCACTGTAAAACCAACCGTGAATAGGCGGACCACTAGACGTCGAACCCCAATTTCATATCATACATCTGTCGGGAAGATATCCTAAGAGCTACTTGAATTCCCACGTATAAACTCCCGAAATTTTCCGGTTATGCAATCAGGTGTTGGGGATATAGGGGAAGCATAATATCTCACCCAAATCTAGCAAATCCTACATCCAGCTATATCCATCCTTCAACACATAACCGAGAAAAACTTCGGAAACCATCTACCTCAACCTTCAAAAAGCATCCGTTATACAAGTTATGGCGATACTCCCGAACTCCCGCCCCAGTACTGGGTGGCGTCGAGGTTGTCTCACCAACAAACTGCATAAAAGAGATTTTCGATGTCGGCGTACTAAACTCAGGTATTCCAGAACTGCAACGATAAAATTGTGACGACAACACCTCAGAGCTCAACTCCCCAGGACACTTCCACAAAACCCCTGACAGGAGGCACCAAGACAATGCTCTCCTCATAAAACCATCGGAACAATTCCAAGATACCCGCGTGATCCTAAATTTTTTTTAGTGAAATTTGAGAAGAGAAGAGTAAAAACTCTACGTCACGATGCCTTACAAGAGCGATGAGGAGACTGGGAAGTAAAAAGAATTCCTAAACTCTCTAATATATAATTCTTAAATGACCTCAAAACTTTTTTCTAGACACAACTCGGCCGCTAATAACGATCAAGCAATGGGGCTCCTAAGGTCGGGGAAGGCTCTGATTACCAACTTGTAACACCCTCGATGCGACTATATCTCCCACGTGTCGAGGCATGACTTAGAGGCATAATCGCATTGAAGGCATATGTCGCAAGTTAGGCAATCTTCACAACATCCCATGTAATATTGATAATAAAAGGGGAGATAATATAGTTGGCTTACACTCGCCATGTCAATCAAGGTACATAAATAACATTACATCATCCAAACACTCATGGCCCGACTACGGCGCCAAAATAAAAGATAACCCAACATGCGACACGGTCCCGATCACCCCCAACTGGGCACCACTACTGATCATCAGGAAAGGAAACATAGTATCGTTGAGAGTCTTCGTCGAACTCCCACTTGAGCTCGAGCGCGTCACCTGGAGCGGAATCATCAGGCCCTGCATTGGGTGTAATAGTAATCTATGAGCCACAGGGACTCAGCAATCTCGTACCCTCGCGATCAAGACTATTTAAGCTTATAGGTATGGCAAGGTAAATATGTGGAGCTGCAGCAAGCGACTAGCAAATATGGTGGCTATCCTGTTCGCAAAAGAGAGCGAGAAGTGGAGGCAAAGCGCGAGCGAGAAACTAGAGAGCAACCTGCGCAAACATTACTCCAACACCGTGTCCACTTCCCGGACTCCGCCGAGAAGAGGCCATCACGGTAACACACTCAGTTGATTCATTTTAATTAAGTTAAGGTTCAAGTTATCTACAACCGGACATTAACAAATTCCCATCTGCCAATAACCGCAGGCACGGCTTTCAAAAGTTCAAATCCCTGCAGGGGAGTCCCAACTTAGCCCATGACAATCTCTCACAGTCAATGAAGGAATAGACCTCCTCCCGAGATGTTTCGATCAGACTCAGTATCTCGGTTCTTCAAGACACTTCGACAGGTTAAAACAAGACCAGCAACACCGCCCGAATGTGCCAACAAATCCCGATAGGAGCTGCACATATCTCTTTCTCAGGGCACACTCACATGAGACATCCTATGAGTAAAACCAACCCTCAAGTTGCCCCGAGGTGGCCCCGCAGTCTACTTGGTCGGACCAACACTCAGAGGAGCACTGGCCCAGGGGGGCTAAAATAGGATGACCCTCGGGCTCCGGAAACCCAAGGGAAAAAGAGGCTAGGTGGCAAATGGTAAAACCAAGGTTTGGCATTACTGGAAAAGCTTTAATCAAGGCGAACTCTCAAGGGGTTCCCATTATAACCCAACCGCGTAAGGAACGCAAAATCCGGGAACATAACACTGATATGACGGAAACTAGGGCGGCAAGAGTGGAACAAAACACTAGGCAAGAGGTCGAGCCTTCCACCCTTTACCAAGTATATAGATGCATTAAGATAACAAGATAATATAATGATATCCCAACAAGTAAATAAATGTTCCAAGAAGGAACGGCCTCCAATCTTCACCTGCAAGTAGCAACGCCATAAGAGGGGCTGAGCAAAGCGGTAACATAGCCAATCAACGGTTTGCTAGGACATGGTGGGTTAGAGGTTTGACATGGCAATTTGGGAGGCTTGAAAGCAAGTGGTAGGCATCGTAGCATTGCCATAGCAAAAGAGCGAGCAAACTAGCATAGCAAAGATAGTAGTGATTTCGAGGGTATGATCATCTTGCCTGCAAAGTTGTTAGAGTTGACTGGCTCCTCGAAAGCAAACTCAACGGGCTCCTCGTTAGCGAACTCGTCTCCCGGCTCTACCCAAACAAGACAAACAAGCAACAAGGGCACAATCAACCACGTGCAAGGATCAAACAATATGATGCAAACATGGTATGCTGTGCGGGATGCGATGCGGGATGCATATGCAAGATTTGACAAGGGATGCATGAACCTGGCCTCAACTTGGGAATCCAAGTGTGCTACTGGAAAAATGAGATGAAATCGCTTGAAAATGATATAAAGAACGCCGGAATATGAGTTACGGTTTGGAAATGGCAAGCGATTCAAATATGACACCGGTCTGCGATTTACAGCAAGTAGCCATCTAAATGCAAAGAGATGAACAAGCTACATCACCCCAACCTGACAACAAAATACATGGAAGGGATGCATTCTTGATTATTAACAAAAGTCTAGCACTGAGCTACGGCCAAATCATCCATTAACAGGTTCAAACAAGCATGGCAAAAATGCATATGGTAAACAGATCTCAGACTTAGTGAAATTAACACTTGTCTGGAATTTCAGATCAGGTAGCACACTTCGGAGCAATAAAACTACATGCTACAGGACCTGAACATGACAAAGTAAAGCATGGCATGGAGCTACTCAAAGATCTTAACAAAAGTCCCTTAGTGACCTTGAGCCAAAAGGGATCAGAAAATACAATTGCAAGCATGTGAACATGGCAAAAACATAATTAGTTCTCAGACTTAGAGAAAACTGGAGCATGCTGAAAACAGATATCAAGTAGGCATGTTTACGAGCTTGATGCACTCACTACAGAGCAAGTCATGACAAACTAAGCATACACCCATCAAGAATACACAAAATACAAGCTATACATGGCAAGAACAATAACATAGCATGCACGGATCAACTACAACATCATCGGCAAAATTGCTAACAAGTAGACAATCTGCCCAGATTCACGAAGTAGCAAAAGTAGAGCTTGATTGACTCAAGCTAGGGTGATCCATGATTGCAAACAAATATATGGATGGATAGAGCACTACAAGATTAACAAAACACCCTTACTGATCATCCTCAAAAGAGGCACGGATCACTAAGAAACAACATGAACATATGGCCATATGAAATAAACAGCTCAAGGACTTAGTGGAAATGCTAAGTCCCTGAAATCAGCATTACCAAGTGCCTCACTTTGCAAGCTTGTGCTAGTCGCCACACACATCACAAAAATACATGGGTTGCACCTCTGGAAAGATGGCAAAACCCTTAACAAAACATATGTAGAGCTCATGGGCATATCATGCACACAATAATCATGGCAAAAATGACAAATATCTAAATGGAGTAGCAGATCTGACAATTATCCCAAGTAGCCCTCTTCTAACAGCATTTCGGTCATCAAGATGAACTCAAATGAAAATGATGCAATGGAATGAAATGATGTGCTCTCTGAGATGAACATTTTGATATGCTATATGCCCAAAACGGATCTACGGATGCAAAGTTACGATGCTGTGAAGTATGCAAAAAAATATAGAAGAGAGGGAGAAAGTCAACCGCGCGAGATCTAGGGTTCGTCTGGCGCGCGAACCGAGGCGGCGGCGGATCTCGCCAGAGTTGACCCGGAGCTCGCCGGAGACGTCGGATCCGGTCCTCCCTTGACCGGATCCGGCTAGGGCGGTGAGGGGCGGAGGTGGCGGCCGGGCAAGGCGGCGGCGGTGGCGGGGTGCGGCGGGGCCCGCCGGCGCCGGAGCGAGATCCGGCCGACGATGACGGATGCGGCGGACAACGTCGAAGGAGACAGAGGCGCGGGGCGGCGGCGTCGCTGGGCCCGGGAGGGCCTCCCGCGGGCCTGGCGGGCCGGGCGGCGGCGTGGGGAAGTGGGGTCCGGCCTGGGATGCGTGGCGCGCCATTATTGGACGGGGGCGGCGGCGGCGAAATGTCCGGTCGGAACGGACATGTCCGGCGTGGCGCGATGCGAATTTTTAGGGTTTCGAGGGAAGAAGGAGATTTTCGAGGGGGGTCTTTAAATAGGCATAGAGGGAGCTAGGAGTGTCCAAATGAGGTGCGGTTTTCGGCCACGCGATCGAACGCTCTATATGATGGAAAGGGTTTTGGTGGGTTTTGGGCCAAATTGGAGGGGTGTTGGCCTGCAACACACACGAGGCCTTTTCGGTCCCTCGGTTAACCGTTGGAGCATCAAACGAAGTCCAAATGGTACGAAACTTGACAGGCGGTCTACCGGTAGTAAACCAAGGCCACTTGGCAAGTCTCGGTCCAATCCGGAAATGTTTAATCCCCACACACGAAAGAAAGGTAGAAATTACCACCAGAGGAGGACGAAGCGCCGGAATGCAAAACGGACAACGCGAAAAATGCTCGAATGCATAAGATGAACACGTAAACAAATGCAATGCACATGATGACATGATATGAGATGCATGACAATGACAACAACACACGGAGGCAAAAACCCGAACCCGAGAAAATAAAATAACTTAACGCCGGAAACGGCAAGTGTTGGAGTACAAATTGGAAAGTCATATCCGGGGTGTTACACTAGACTTCTAGGGTTTAGCCATTACGATCTCGTGGCAGATCAACTCTTGTAATGCTCATATTCACCAAGATCAATCAAGCAGGAAGTAGGGTATTACCTCCATAGAGAGGGCCTGAACCTGGGTAAACATTGTGTCCCCTGTCTCCTGTTACAATCAACCTTAGACGCACAGTTTGGGACCCCATACCCGAGATCCGCCGGTTTTGACACCGACACTCACAATCATAAAAGATGTCCAATATAGTATATGTTTATGTGAGACTTATCTTCCTTTATTACTTTTTCATGGATTGCACCAATGACCAATGCTATGCTTGTCAACTTCCAATAAATTTTATCAACTATAATTCCTTTATGTGAAGTCATTACTCCCAATGGGAGTAGCATATGATATTTTATTCTTTTATTTTCATTGCTAAGATTGAAACGACAAAGCAAAGCAAAACTCAAACTACTCTTTATTATATATCTCGCACACAATTACATAGATAGATAGATCACTAAGCAATCACCCGAAAATAGATCATACTAAAACTTTATCCTTCTAAATCACGAAATAACTAAGGATCAAACTAGGATAGGTAATGATGATAAAAGTGGTGGTGACACGATATTGGGGCACCTCCCCCAAGCTTGGCACAAGCCAAGGGGAGAGCCCATACCCGTTTACTCAAGTCCCCTTCTTTGGTGATGGCAGTGAAGATGAGGTAGTAAACTTGTCCTTCAGTCTTAGCAGATATTCCAGTTTACGGTTTACACTCTGAAGGGCGATGTTTTGCTCCTCCAAAAAAATAACTTCACGAGTGAGAGATGTATTCTAAGCGCAAATGATTTCATATATCCTTAGGGATTCAATTTCAGATGGGGAAATACAGTCGTAGAAGGGTTGAAGGCTATCTCCCTTGTATTTGGTTTCCTCCATGGGCATGGCTTGACCTCCCTCTTGGGTCTGGATTCCCGCAACTTCTTCAACCTTGTCCTCCTTGGCCGTGTCCTCCTCTCCATAGGACCACACATAGTAAACCTCGCTGTAGGGGTGTTTGTCCGGCGATGGTTGGACAATCTGATGCTTGGTACGGAGCCTTTGGGGAGCCATGGAGATCTAGATCTATCAGGAAACAACACAAAATAAGAATAGGGAATATATCTACGATATGGTGGTCAAAACATAGGGAAGTATATATAATGAATTTTTTTGTGGAGGACAAGTAACATGGAAGAAAAATGGAGTCGGGAAAGTCCACGAGGGGGCATAAGCCTGTGAGGCGTGCCCCTCGGGTTTGTCGCTCCCTCATGCACTTTCAGATTGTTTATTATTTTCCTAAATTTTTAAATATTCCAAAACAGACAGAAGATACTTTTATGGAACATTTGGAGTCGGTTTACTTACCGTACCACATACCTACCCCTTTTTAGGGCTTCCGGAAGGTTTTCCTTATGTGCTCCTCTGGTGTCATAGTTTGGATAATAGTAGTTTCAATATTGGGTGTACCTGAGATATAATGTTTAATTCTTTGCCCATTAACCACCTTCAGATTAGTGCCTTCGGCGTTGTTTATCTTGATAGCTCCGGAACGATAAACTTCTTCAATGATATATGGTCCTTCCCATTTAGAGAGAAGATTTCCTACAAAGAATCTTAAACGAGACTTGTATAATAAAACTTGATCACCTATTTTGAATTTCCATTTTTGGATTCTTTTATCATGCCATCTTTAACCTTTTCCTTAAATAACTTAGCATTTTCATAAGCTTGTGTCCTGCATTCATCTAGAGCACTAATATCAAATAACCTCATTTCACCGACAAGTTTGAAATCATAGTTAAATTCTTTAATTTCCCAATATGCTTTATGTTCTAACTCAAGAAGTAAATGACATGCTTTTCCACAAACCATTTTTGTAAGGAGACACACCCATAGGATTTTTATAAGTGGTTCAATATGCCCACAATGCATCATCAAGCTTCTTAGACCAATTCTTTCTAGATATATTAACAGTCTTTTGCAAAATTAGATTTATTTCTCTATTGCTCAATTCAGCTTGACCAATAGACTGAGGATGATAAGGTGATGTAATTCTATTGTTGACGTCATATTTAGCAAGGAGTTTACGAAATGCGCCACAGATAAAATGTGAACCACCATCAGTCATTAAATATCTAGGGACTCCAAACCTCAGGAAAATACCTTCTTTAAGTATTTTAATAGATGTGTTATGATCAGCACTACTACTTGGAATAGCTTCTACCCACTTAGTAATGTAATCAACAACAACTAGAATATGAGTATACCCATTAAAGGAAGGAAACAGTCACATATAATCAAATCTCCAAACATCAAATGATTCAATATCAAGCGAATAATTCATAGGCATTTCCTAACGTCTACTAATATTACCAATTTGTCGGATCTGGGGTTCCGGCAGACCCTTGAGGTTCGACTGGGGTACGCGCGAAGGTTTTCTCCCTATCGATCCACGTCCTAGCTCTCTAAGATCTCGGAGACGAACACGACGAACTCTCAACACAGAAAGACACAGGATTTATACTGGTCCAGGACACAACTGTGGTGTAATACCCTACTCCAGTCTGGTGGTGGTGGATTGCCTCTTGGGCTAATGATGAACAGTACAAGGGGAAGAACAGCCTCCGGAGGTCGAGGTGTTCTTGTGTTTGGTGAGCTTATCTGTGTGAGGATCAGAATCAGCTGCCGACTCATGATGGTGTCGATCCGATGCCCTTCATGGTGGTGGCTAGTTCTACTTATATAGGCCCTGGTCCTCTCCCCAAATATTGAGCGGGAAGGGAGCCAACAACGACCAATTCGAAAGGGGCAGCTATTACAAGCTATCCTGACAAAAGGTAGTCTTCGCCAGCAAAAGGCTCTGGTGATGACGCCGTCTCGGGCTCCATCGTGACCTCCGTCTTGCCACCCTTCTAGTCCTGGTCTCGTTGCACCAATATGGAAACCTTTGCTTGATGCCTCGGTACTCTGCGCCTGCGCTTGCCCCCTTAGCACCAAAGAGGAAACAAGGACACTGCGCGCGTTGGCGCCCGCCTGGCCATGATCGTCATGGCTCACGTCATGAGGGGCCTCGCGAGGTTTGCCTTACCTTGATCTCTCCGCCCCTCGTGAGCCTGTCTGGCGAGGCCGCTCTTGAGGAGGTCTTGCCCCATCCGCCCCGCGAGGCTTGGCCCCTCGCGAGGGTCTTGAATGTCTTGTCGATGAAGATGGGCCGTATGAACCTGCCATCCCAGCCACGCCGTGGGCTGCAGGCAGGCAAGTCTGGGGACCCTCGTTCCCAGAACGCCGACAGTAGCCCCCGGGCCTAATGCGCTTTCGGGCTTGGCTTCGAGGCGAAGCCAAAGGGTCAAGTGTGTAGCACCACGGGCACCAAAAGCCTGTGGTCTCGGTTGACGCGTGGCAGTTGATTGGACGTGGGCGTCTCCGCTTCCCCATGCTGCCTTGGCAACTTCTCGACTTGACAAGTCCCTGTGACATGCAAGGGAAACCATCATTACCTGTGATCATGGGGGTTCTGGTTGGCCTTCCTATGCTATAAATGGGGGGAGGGGGGCAGAGCCCCCATCGCCCATCTCTTCCCATTCCGTCTGCTCCTTCTTCTTCCGCTCCGCCTGCTTCTTCCTCCTCTGCTCCTCTGCTAGCAGCCACTTCAATGGCGGCGATCTGCAGGTTTTTGGCTGAGGAGAAGGGGAAGGTTCCCCTTGACGTGCCGACGCTGCTTCCACCAAAGAAGAGGTCGGTACACCGCCGTGACGCCGCGGAGATGCAGGTGGTGACGAGGCCTTGGTGCGAGCGGCTCCTCCTGGGTATCCATTGCCCATTTACGCCCAAGCCGGGGGCTCGGGAGGAAGGAACCACGAGCATCGGCGTGCGCACCGCGGCGAAGGTCGGCGCGCCGCAGCGTCGAGTGCCGCTGCTCCTGGAGTTTATGCCTCGAACTCCTCACGCGAGTTCGTGCTGTGGGCGGTGATGCCCTGAGCTCCTGGATCCGCTTCCCGCGCTTCTTCTCCGACATGATTCCACCGATGGGACCTCTTGAGCTCTGGTGGTAGCATGCCGACTGCGACGCCCCGGCGACCAGAGCTGAGGTTGAAGCAGTGACCACCGGCAAGATCTTTGTGACCTACGGCCGGGACGAGGTCGCGCGGGTTTGCCGTGCGGAGGGCGCTCTCGCGATCCACCTCAAGTACGACGGTGCCTCCATGCTATTCTTCAAGGTCTTCGACGCGGAGGGTCGCCGCTTGGAGTGTTGCCCCAAAGGGGAGCGCCAGGGTGAGGCGCGCCCCGCTCGGGGCTGCTCCAGCAGCAGCAACTCTTGGGAGTCCAGTGGCTCTCCTAAGCTCTACGAGACTCCGGAGACGAGCGACGACAGCTACGTGCTCCCGAGCTCCCGCCGTGCTCGGAGCAGGGCCACCACGTCCGGTCGCCATCGTCGCTGATCTTGATGGGGTTGGCGCCAGCCTCCCGTGGCCCACTGTTGATGATGGCGTCGGCCGCGGGGGTGTGTAGATAGGATTCTCCTAAGTTCTTGTCTTTTGTACCTTGCGAGGAATCAAGAAGTACCCCATGGGGGCATGTAAAGAATCTGCAATGCCTTTTGTTGCCATTATCTTAATTATCGAAGCCTTGTTAGCGCTAGTCCGGTTTAGGCTCAGTCTTCCCTTTCCAACCTCGCGACGGCTTGTTGCTCTATGCTGACAGGTCCCGGTCCCCAGGCAGGCTTTAGCCGTCGCTGGTATGCCAGGTCGCATGCCGTGGTCAAGGCCAGGAGGTGAGCGGCCCGAGGTCCAGTAAGAGCCCCTGAGGCGCGATGCTCAGAGGTCCCCTTTAGCGCTCAAGCAGCCGTGGTAAGATAAGAAAGGGAGGCGACATTGACGCAACAGGGCTACGGCGAGCATGTCTGATTGGGTTCCAACGATTGGTTGATCCAAGCTCGTGACTTATCTTGGCGGCCCGGGGTCGATTCTTCGCGATGTGCCAGACCCGTGCGCGAACATCCGCAGCGTAGCTAGGTCAGGCCCATATGAGTCCTTCCCCTTACAATGCTCTCCTTTGTGCTCTACGTCCTTAGGTCCCGACCCTCGAGCGAGCTTAGCCGCCGCTGGTATGCCAGGTCGCATGCCGTGGTCAAGGCCAGGGGGTGAGGGTTGGAGAGCCAGTAAGATCCCCTGAGTCGCGATGCTTAGGAGCCCCTCCTTTAACATGCAAGCGGGTTGCTTGGAGGAGGTGGGATCTCGCGGTGCCGCCTAGTATTATCCTCGCGAGGTTCCTACGAGACAACACAAGGAGGAACACGATCTGCCGTTATGGTTGCCAGCCTGCCACTGGTTGCTTCATGAGGAGGTGAAGGCACTGAGGGCCTGGTGAGGTGACGTGCGCGGGGCGTGCCGCGAGCCAGAGCTCAACCGCTCAGGTTTTTCGACATGGCAGGGACGGACACATGCACCAGCGTCGTGCCGGCGTGAGGAGGCTCCGTGGGAGGCGACGATTAAGTAGGTAGCAATCACAAGTAGATCAATCATAAGACCAGCAGGCTTAAGTAATGCATGGGGGGTATGTGCCACTGGGTCAGGCCCGAGCAGCTTGGGAATGAGGCAGCCCGAGGGGAGCTCCCAACAAGGTAAGTTTAAGATGTAAATAAAAGGGGTACATGCCACAGGAACGGACCCACGGGGCCTGGGAATGATGCAGCCCGAGGGGCGCTCCCAGCTAGATGAACTTGAAAAGATGTCACCTGGTTATGTTGATGAAGGATAGTTGAAGCAGCTGAAGGCGCACGGCGAAAGGGTTGCTCCTCACGAGCCACCGGAGCCCTGAGCCTCAGGAGGCTCTGGGCACTCACGTGGTTCTTTGAGGACCGTCTCCATCTCCATCCGGATGGCGTGGTGCCTGGCATCCTGAGATGCTAGGAGGCACCGCAGGTTGCGCTGGTAGGCAGTTGATACGCTTGGTAGGCCAAAGGGCATGTGAATGTAGCTGTGCGGTGGGCCCTCGCAGCGTCCCACACGTGAAGGCCAGAAAAGCTCCCGAGAAGCGACCCTGTTGAGCCCTGGAACATCGACGTAGACGCGCAGCCCGGCATCCTCGCCTGGATGGAAAGCTGCGCCTTGTGAGCGGCGGTCGCCACGCATGGCCCTTGGGTCTTGCAGCTCCTGGGTGATCCTGGTGTTGAACTCCTGAACGGTAGGCGGTCCTTGTCCTATGTCCTCCTGAGGGAAACATGTCATGAAGCATGCCTCCAAGTGGTGCCCGAGCGCCTCTCTCGTGATGTGGGCAAGGTCTGAGGCCTTCTAAAAGAAAGCCCCAGAGTCCTGCCTGAGTAGGGCGTCGGGCACGCCTTCCTATGCGATGGAGGGAGGCGCCCTTGGAATAGGCGCTGATCCTAACGAGGCTCCAGCTGCGACGCGACCCTCTTGAGGTCCGACACAGCGCATCTGCTTCTTCATCTTGGGGATGGCCTCATGAGGGCCCTCGCTCCTGCTGTCGGGATCGTGGGTTGCTGCAGCTTGGAAGGCACGCTCGAGGGAGCACACCGCATCTCTTTCTTCACATGGGACCGTGATGATCCCGCTGCTTCCCGGCATCTTGAGGAAGTTGTAGCCGTGATTGGTCACCGCCATGAACTTGGCCAGGGTTGGGTACCCGAGGATAGCATTGCACGGCAGGCGGATATGCACGACATCGAAGTCGATGAGCTCGGTGTGGTAGTTGTTGCATGTGCCGAAGGTGACAGGGAGGCGGACCTGCCCTATTGGTGTGGTGGAACCGTCGGTCACTCCTGAGAAAGGCTTGTTAGGCTAGAGCTGGTCATAAGGCACTTGGAGGCTATTGAACGTGTCGACGGATAGGATGCTGAGCCCCGTGCCGCTGTCGATGAGGGTCTTGGTAACTTGCACGTTGCTGACGACTGGGGAGCAAAGCATCGGGAGGACGCCAGCAGTTGCCGCGCACTTGAGCTGATTTGCCGAGCTGAACGTGATGGGGCACCGGGACCACCTGAGCGGGCATGTGGCTTCGAGCTTGGGGAGGACTGCATTCACTTCGCGAGCAAACTGCTTGAAGATGCGCAGCGAGGCTGGGGCCTGGGCTCCGCCCAAGATGCAGGCGATGGCACGCGGTTCCTGGAAGCCCCTAGCCCCCTAGTCCTGATGGTGTTCGTCATTCCTTCTTGGTGGTGGCGGCAGCGGCGGGAGTCCAGCGTGGCCTTGAGGACGATCCTCATGAGGTTGATCTCTCCAGGTGCCCTCGCGAGGCTGGTCCTGCCAGCGATCCTCGCGAGGCCGGTCGCGCCACTCCTGACGCGGGCCACGGTCGTCCTAGCGTCCGCCACCGCATCCTCCTCCTCAGTCGTAGCCCTGCTCGCCGCGCTCGGGGCATCGGCCGAAGCGTCCTTCGCGAATGGCTCGGAGCTCTTTACAGTCGCTGGTGTTGTGGGTGCTCAGGTTATGGAAGTCGCAGAACGGACAACTACTCTTGGACGACTCTGGTTGGTCTCTGCCATGTTTGGTGACTGGTTCCGCCACGAGTACGGCTGCTCCCTTGCGCTTCACATCCTTATCCTTGGCTTTCTTCTCCTCCGGGTCTGCAGCAAGGATCTCGAGGAGGGAGAGGCACCCCTCCTTATCTCTGCACACTTGGTCGCGATGTTGAACAGGTCCAGGGTCGTGCACAGCTCTTCATGGATAGCGAGCTCTTCCTTCATCTTGATGTCGCGGACGCCATCAAAGAACGCTGAGCTGATGGCCTCGTCGGTCACCTTGGGGATCTTGATCCGTGCGCTGTTGAAGCATTGAATGTACTTCTATAGGGTCTCTCCCGGTTGCTTCTTGATGCGGCGCAGGTCGCCCGCGACCGGGGGGCGGTCGCGAGTGCCCTGGAAATTCGCGATGAAGTGGGTGCGCATTTCGTCCCAGGAGGAGATCGAGCCCGGCGGTAGGTTCAGGACCCAGGAATGAGTGCCTTACTTGAGAGCCATGGGAAACCAGTTCGCCATGACTTTTTCGTCACCGTTGGCCGCTTCGATGCTCAGCTCATAGAGCTGCAGGAACTCCTCTGGGTCGGGGGTGCCGTCGTAGCGAGGAGGCAGATCCGGCTTGAACTTGCCCGGCCAGGCGACACTGCGCAGCTCGAGGGTGAAGGCGCGGTAGCAAGTCGTGGTCACTGGGACCCGCCTTGGAGGCGGAGCTTGGTCTTGACGGGGTGCGGGCCCTGCCGCTGCAGGTGGCTCACGGACTTGCCGCAGCAGCCGGTCCTGGCACAGTGGCGCAAGGAGCGGTGGAGCGTTTTGTTGCGGTCGAGGGACTTCTTGACAGCTTCTCTCTTCACATGGTGGTGCGGGATGCAGTGGGCCGCATCACGGAGCCGCGCGTCTTGGCGCTAGGGCACCGTCTTGGGGCTGAGGTGGTGGAGGCACTCCGTGAGCTACATCGCCCATAGCTGGCGGAGGGCGAGGCGGAGAGAGGGACGGCACACGAGAGCACCTGGCGGCGCGGACAAGCTCGGCGGTGCCGTCGAGCCAGTCCTCGTAGAGGTCGTCAACTGGGCGGTAGCGTAGGAGCTCATGCACCATGAGGAGCGCGGCCCGTGCTTCCATGGGAGGGCGACATGCATGGGAAGAAGAGCCAGCCGGGGTCAGCGATGGGGTGGCCGTGCGGCCGTCCCGCCGCACCGATGGGTGCAGCGAGGATGCTTGCTGCTCGTTCCCAGTCGGGCCAGTGGCGGCATTAGCGGCAGGCGACGGGGAGCGGCGAGGGCAGCCCGGCGCTCAGCACGAGCGCGGCGCGCGTCTGCCATGGAGACATGGAGCAACGGAGTCTGGAGCGACAGACAGAGGCTTCGGCGCACCCCTACCTGGCGCGCCAAATGTCGGATCTGGGGTTTCGGCAGACCCTTGAGGTTCAAACACTAGGGTGCGCGCGAAGGTTTTCTCCCTATCGATCCACGCTCTAGCTCTCTAAGATCTCGCAGACGAACATGAGGAACTCTCAACACAAAAGGTGTCGGAGTAAATGACCATGGGTAGCGTAGCCGGCTGCCCCTGGCCCTTCTGAAAAAATTACGAGCCGATCCGGCCCCCAAGAATCCAAGACGTGGGGCCGCCTTCCCCTTCCCGGCTGTCTCCCAGGCCGACTATCGGAAGGCGGCCCGACTTTAGCCCTCATGAAGAAAGCCGCGAGAAGGCCGACTCCAAGAAGCCGGCTCCCACAAAGCGGTCAAGATCGTACCCTCGAAGTCTGCATCCACATAACGGCGATGTGACGGGGCGTGGCTACAGTGAAGCCTGTCGCCCCCGAATCCCGGAGCACGCCAGGCATAGTGCGCCGTACGGGGTGGCCATGACCCGTCCGGCGCGACACTATTGCCATGTTGACCCTGATGCCACCCACGATGGGCTGTCAGCGCGGCCCATGGGCGGTGGGCCCCTTCAGGCAGAGAGACACCCAAAGGCGGCCATGCCTCCCCCAGTCGGCCCAAGACACGGCCGGCTCCCCACAGCCGGCTTGCCCCCTCCCTCGAAGGAGACGCCCCATTAAGGAGACAAGACGTGGTGAGGCTACAGCGATCGCCTGCCGGGCGGCGGCACTGTAGCCACGCCCACCTCGGCGAGGCCCTCGTCACTAGGTTTGAGGCAACAGTAACCAGCCACCGACAAGGCCCTTGACATTTGGGCCTGCCTGTCGACCAAGGAGCCGGAAGCCGGCGGGCCCCAGCAGTCGGCGCAGAAGCCGGCAAGCGTAGACACAGACGGCTAGGGCCCACGCCCAGCCGGATTACCATTGTACCCCCGGGGGGTGGGCCTATATAAACCCCCCGGGGCACCCATGCAAAGGGTTGATCTGAGCTAGTTTTAGACACCACATAGAGAGGAAAGGAGAGCTAGTCGTGCCCTTCTCCTTCTTCTCGCCAAACAGCTCAAGGAGCATCTTGTAGCCACTCTTTCATCTAGTGATCATGCGGAGACCCCGCAGAGCAGCAGTAGGGGTGTTATCTCCACGGAGAGCCCTGAAGCTGGGTAAGATTCGCCGGCGTGCATGTCTTCGCCTCATCCCGTTTCCAGGCACCGGCGACGTCTTACTGGCTCCCACAATGATAAGCCCCCCATTGGCATATGTCGCACTTACCACCCGACATTTGGCGCCCACCGTGGGGCCAGGTGCACCATCGTCCGGAGACCTATTCTGGACGGGAACCCTCTTCCTCCCCAGCGAGCGTAGCCAGCCCGGCAGGCCCGATGGCGCTTGCCACGACACGCTGCAAGGCGTCACCAACGTCTGCGCAGCGAGCGGCCTCGCCGATCTCCTTGACAAGACCCTCATCTCCGACAAGCTCGCCTCTGACGCGGGCACTGACCACCTCGTCAACCTCCTCGGCCAGCTCCACGTCTCTGGCGAGCCTGCTGTGGACTTGGAGTTTGTTGGCTCCACCGATCCGATGCCTGTCGACTCCGACACGGCCTCACTCGACACTTTCCCCACCAACGCCGCGATCTACAACGACCCGCTTCCCCGGGCCGATGGCTGCAACGGTGCCACCGACGAGGTGATGGTCATCGGCCACGGCGGCGCTTCTGGCGAGGACGCCCTCGATGCCCCGCATGCGGCGGTCCACGACTTGTCCATCCCCCTCCCGGCCGATGCCGACGTCGAAGCACTGGAGGCTCGCCGCCTCGCCCTCCTCGCGGAGGGCCGGAACTTGGCTTCCATGAGACGCCTCACTGAGGCCCACCAGCGCGAAGCCGACCGCGACGCCTTTGGCACCCCGCCCCTAGGTGGGCCAAGCCAAGCCGACATTGTCAGACAGCGCGGCGCTGCCCTTGCCGACACGCTAGGAGTCGACCGCCCAGTCTACGCCACTCCACTCGAGAACCTGCGCGCCGCCCAGGCAGCCGCAGACGAGCTAGACGGACTGGGGGCCGAAGAACTCCCCCACAAGACCAGACGCATCCAGCAACTAATCGATGCAGCCGCACAGCGGCACGAAGCTGACGCCCGCGCGGAAAGCCCTCCCCCGCGCCGAGAGCACGGCGCGACGTCCCCGGACGCCGACTACGGGTAAAACCCGTGCGCGACACGAGAAAGAGCCGGCTGCCAGCCGAAGCCGAATCTCCATCGAGCGAGACGCAGAAGGCCGTCCCTGGGCCGTGGAGCAGCGGGGCAACCCGCCTCCGCCTCCGCCTCGTGGGGAGAGATATCCCACCCCACCGCATGTCACGCATCCGACTCTCAGCGGCCGACTAGGTCGCCGCGAGGGAGTCGGCGAGAATGACGCCCGCCATCGGATCAACCGCCTAGCGCGATCCCTGGCGCTAGAAGAAGAAGATGATGTCGGCCCACCTTGCTTCGGCCCCCGCATCCGCGACGAGCCTTTCCCCAAAGGGTTCTCGCTCCCAAGAGACACGCCCAAGTACAACGGTTCCGTGAAGCCGGAATATTGGTTGATCGACTACTCCACAGCGGTTCGCATAGCAAACGGCAACAGGCGCGTTGCCGTGAAGTACGTGCCCCTCATGCTGCAAGGCACGACGCGGACCTAGCTCAACAGCCTCGGGCCATACAGCATCAACAGCTGGCTAGACTTCACAGAAGCCTTCGTCCGCAACTTCACCAGCACCTACAAGCGGGCTCCCAAGCCCAGACGGCTCTCCTTGTGCGTACAAGGCCCCGCCGAATCCACTCGCGACTACCTCACGCGTTGGGCCGAGCTCCGCAACTCTTGCGAAGGGGTGCACGAGGTGCAAGCCATAGAATACTTCACTGCCAGGTGCCGAGAAGGCACCCTCCTCAAGCACAAGCTCCTCTGCGACGAGCCGACTACCCTCGACGAGCTTCTGGTCATAGCGGACAAGTACGCCACCGCCGACTCCTCAATGAAGACTGAACTCCGGGTAGACGCGTCCGGGAAGGTACTCAACCCGGCGCCCAAGACGCCGGCTGGGGACTCCGGCCGACGCCCGCACCAGAGCGACCACAAGCGCAAGGGCCCCGTGCCGCCCTCCACCAGTCGGCAGGTGGCCCTTCACTTGGCCCTTCGCCGTTTGGGGACTGGACATGGTGGGCCAATTCAAGACGGCGTGCGGCGGCATGACACATCTGCTTGTCGCCGTGGACAAATTCACCAAATGGATTGAGGCAAAGCCGATCAAGAAGCTGAATGGGCGGACTGCCGTGACATTCATCGCAGATATAACAACTCGGTACGGCATGCCACACAGCATCATGACCGACAACGGCACGAATTTCGCCAAGGGAGCATTGGCATGTTTCTGCGCGACGCAGGGCATCCGGTTGGACTTAGCGTCCGTTGCCCACCCGTAGTCAAACGGCCAAGTCGAATGAGCCAACGGCCTCATCCTTTCCAGCATCAAGCCCCGACTGGTCGTACCACTGGAACGTTCGGCCGGCTGTTGGCTCGATGAGCTGCCGGCCGTCCTCTGGAGTTTGCGCACTACCCTAAACAAGTCAACCGACTTCACTCCTTTCTTCCTCGTGTATGGTGCCGAGGCGGTCATCCCAACTGACATCAAGTTTGACTCGCCTCGGGTAACCATGTACACGGAGGCGGAGGCCAAGGAAGCACGAGAAGACGGCGTCGACCTGCTAGAAGAAGGCCGGCTGTTAGCCCTCAGCCGGTCCGCCATCTACCAGCAGGGCTTGCGCCGCTACCACAGCCGGAAGGTCAGACCAAGATCTTTCCAAGAGGGCGACCTCGTGCTCCGGCTGATCCAGCAAACAGCCGGCCAGCACAAGCTCTCAGCCCCTTGGGAAGGCCCCTTCGTCATCAGCAGAGCGTTGGGAAATGACTCCTACTACCTAATCGACACACGGAAGCCGAAGGTACGAAAGAGAGACGACTCCGACAAGGAGTCGGAACGACCATGGAATGCCAACCTCCTCCAAAGATTTTATAGTTGAAATGCAGTATGTATCATGCTAACTTTTGTACTAAGTACGAGACAATAGGCCCCCCGAGGAGAGCTCGGGGACTGCCATCTTTTATCTATGAATGAAGAGTATCATGCTTATGATCATGTCATTATATTCACTTTTTTTCGTCCGGCACCGGGTTCGACTAGTTGGCCCGGGGACTGGCCGCCTTGAGTTATATTAGAAGTCCTACCCGCGGTCAGACAAGTAGTGTGCCGGCACCCAAGCTTTCTCTTGCCAAAAGTGGCAGTTCGAAGAACCGGCTGTCCGGCTGGCAAGAGTTAAAGGCAGGAAAGGACACCCACACGAAAAACGGCTAGGGACTAACGGACTAATATAACAAAAGCCGGTTTCTCTCCCACCGCCGACCGACTACCAGAGTAGCCGGCCGGCCGGCTTCCATTCACCTTGCTTCAATCTAAGAAAGCTCGAGTACTCGCCTTCCCCCAA
>NC_041384.1:191495417-191576924 GCF_002162155.2 Triticum dicoccoides | reverse complement strand
ATATATAGCCAAGTTCTTCCCTAGCCACAGGCTGTAGAGTAGCTGCCGGTTGGGAAGGCAGCAACCAAGGGAAGGCGGCAAAGGAAACAGCCTAAGGATAAAAAGCATACGCGAATGGAAGCCAAACAAACACACGATCATATTTACACAAAAGACCTTCGAAAGGACAGCATTCAACATAGTTTGAATACACCCCCAGTGGGTGGAACTGCGCAAGTTTAATAAAAATTGTTCAAAGAGTAACAAGCAGGAAAAGCAAGGACGGCACACTAAGCCAAGGGAACGACTGGCGAGTCGGGCAGGTCGGTAGAGACGGCAGTGCTGGCTGGAGGAGTGGCCAGCTGGCGAACCTCCGCATGATCACCACCTCCCGCAGAGGGCGCACTAGCACGCACTTCGTTGCTAGAGGCACGGTCACGCTGAGGCTGGCTGGCCGCTTCACCGGCCGGCTCGACGTCTTCGCCTTCCTCTCCTTCGTCGTCTTCACCTTCATCGCTGGAGGCGATCTCCTCCGCCGAGTCCTCACCCTCTGCCGGGTTCAGCCCGAACCATTCCTCCGGCTGGGCAATGCCATCGTCGTTTATCTCAGGAGCAAAGGCGCTGATGTCAGTGCACTCGGCGATCGTCGAGGCACGCTGGGCGATGGCCGGCCACACCTCCTCCATCTCCTCGTCGGCTTCCAGCAGCCAGGTGCGCAACTGGTCCAGATTCAGCCCGGGATACCAGGCTCGGACGAACTCTAGGGCCCGCCCAGCTCCAAGCCGGGCTGCCGATGCCTTCCTGGCCTCGAAGCGGCCAACCGCAACCTCCAGCCAGTCGGCAATCCAACTCAGGGTGCGGGGAATCGCTTCGCCTGGCCAGAGGGCGGCCAACACCTACGCCCCGGCGCGCTGGATGCGGTGGAGCATGCGGTGAGCCGGCTGCAGCCAGGCTTGGACCGCCAAGAGTTGCTCCTCAAGCATCCGGCTCGCGTCCGGCGTGATTTCAGCCCCTGCCTGATGGCGCGCCTCGCGGTGGGCTTCGATGGCCTGGGTGGCAATGACGGAGTAGCCGGGGAAGTAGTCTGCACAAAGAACAAAAAGCAGCACAAGTCAGAACACAAATCAGGGGGCAAGGGGCAAGCAAGGAGTGAGGAAGGCGGCTTACCATCGATCAGATCCTCAAGCCGGCCATAGCCCTCGCTGAGCGCTTGTTTTGCCTCAGCCCAGCCCGCCGCTTCGGTCTCGAACTCAACTTTGAGGGCGTCCTCGCTATCCTGCGCCTTCTTCAGGGCCGGCTTGTGGCTCTCCTCCTGGTCAGCCAACTTCTTGGCCAGGCGGTCGCGCTCTAGGACTAAGGCGTTGCACTTGGTTTCCTTGGCGCGAAGGGCGCTCTGGGCCCCGCTGAGCTGCTCCCTCAGGTCAGCATTGGCTCTTGTAAGCATGAAGACAAAGGAAAAATCAATAAGGAAGAAGTCGTTAGGGAAGATCCGACCCGACTGCTCAGCAGTCGGCCCGAATCTCGGGGACTACACCCAGTGTGTGCACTGACACGCCCCCACAGGAGATGAACGAGACAAAGCACGCACTCCGGCTGTTGATCAGGTCCTTGGTTTTCTGGCCCAGTTCCTGAGCCTGGGAGTTGAAGGCAGCAGCGCGGATGTTATGGTATTCCTGGAAGATCAGACAGGATGCAAGAATAAGATAGTTGTCAGGACCTAGTAAGTTCCAAGCCGCCTGCTCAGCAGCCGGCTCGGAACTCGGGGACTACACCCAATGGGTGCGCTGACACGCCCCCACGGAAGAAATCAAAAAAGCAAAACAACCAAGGCCAGAAGGCTCACCCAGATGACAGCCCGCGTCGTGAGGAACTCTTGGGTATATCGCTGCAGAGAAGCGGCCTGGGCTTGAAGCCGGTTCCGGACTTCCTGGGCCGCCGTGTTCAGCTCGGCCGTCCCCCTGTTGGGCGTCCACTCGGACGTGCCGGCGCCTGGCCGCCTCCAGGGCCTCCGCCGTCCGGCTGGCGCCCGCAGCTCTGTGCGGCTCTGGCGCGGAGGTAGTTCCCCCTACGCGCCGACGAAATGCCGGCTGCACCTCGAGGTCGGCCCCTGCCTCCGGCTCGCCCCCGGCCGACTGCTCTGGCGCCGCGGCTGGTCGGCCGCCTTGGCCCGCTCTAGTCGGCGCCGTCTGCGGCGCCTCCTCCACGAAGACCACGTGGTCGTCGCTCCTCTCCATCACCGATGGGTCTCGATCAACCTCCTCCGACGGGGGCACGGGGATGTCGGGGGCCACGGCGCGGAGGGGAACGACGAGCTACGGAGGCTGGTTGCGCGAGGCCTCCACCTCCCTCTCCACGGCCGCCGCCTCCGCCCGGGCCTTGGCCGCCGCGTTGGCCTGCTCCTTCGCCGCCTGGGCGGTCCTTCGCTCCGCCGCCTCCCGCTCCTCCCACGCCTCCCGTGCGTTCCGTTCCGTGGCCTCCATGAGGTCGGCGCGGGGATCCACGCGGCGGGAGCCTGAGGACCCTCCAGTCGGCCCGACTACGGAGCCGCCAGGACCTCGCTCGAGGGAAAGCGGTGCCCTGCCCGGCGAGCAAAGAAAAGTTTAGAAGAGCCTCAATCGAAGAAGACAACGAAAAATACAAGATGTTCGACGCTTACGCCGAGATCGCCTGCGACTGTTTCACCGCCTTGCGGAAGCGGGCCGCCTTCGCGGCCGCCTCATCCCGCTTGGTCGCCGCCGTGGAACCCTTGGATTTCTTCGGCCGGCTGCCGAAGTAGATCGACGCGGCCCGGCGTTTCTGCGCGCCGCCATGGGTAGCCGGCGCGGCAGATGGGCCCGCGCCTTGATGATCAAGCGTCGGCTGGCGGTGCGAAACGGCTTCGACCTCGTCATCATCCAGCCAGTCCTCGAGGCCGGCCCCGAGCCCCGTGCCGCCTGCCTCGTCGCCTTCCCCCATGACGACATCTTCCATGGCGGCTACTCCCAGGTCCGGATCATCAACGTCATCCACAGTGCGGTCGGGGAGGAGCTGGCGCTCTATCCCTGCGGACCCAGCCGTCGGCGGAAGGAGAGGGTTCTGCCGAGGGCAAGCCAATTGATCAGAAGTCGGCCATCATGAGGTCGGCTACAAAAAGGAAGAAAAGAAGAAAAACTTACA
The DNA here is from genome assembly GCF_002162155.2 of Triticum dicoccoides. NCBI lineage: Eukaryota > Viridiplantae > Streptophyta > Magnoliopsida > Poales > Poaceae > Triticum > Triticum dicoccoides. The sequence continues at coordinate 191,573,789 of NC_041384.1, read as the reverse complement.
GCAGGCGGAGGGTTGGCGCGAGAATACGGCCCCTTGCCGTATTGCCAAATCTCGGCGAGCTTGCAGTTGGAGATGTAGTTCACAATGTAAGACACCTCGGCATGAGGCATCTCCCTGGTGCTCAGCCGGCATGGGTCGAAGCGGCCACTCATCTGACAAATAATATGAGGCCGGCCATGGAGCGGAAGTACTCGGCGCTCCACGAAGGCGGCCACCAGGTCAGCTCCGATCAGGCCCTCTGACTGGATCATCGCCCGGAGCCGGGCGACGGCTGCGTTCCCGGCCTGAGACAACGACCTGGCCCTGAAGCTCCACGAGGGTTGCCTCCCAGCCGGCGACCCGGCTACGTAAGCCGGCAGGTTGATGAAGTCGCCTTGCTGGGCAATGTTCTTCATGTAAAAATAGGACTTCTGCCAGAGCTTCACCGACTGGATCAGCGGGATGGACGGGAACGGATTGTTCTCGCCCGTCCGCCTCACGGCGATAAAGGCTCCGCAGGAGGCGGGCACGCCCGCGACAACGGTGCCGAGCTTGCACTGGAAGAATTCTCCCCAGAGCTCGAGAGTGGGGAGAACCCCAAGAAAGCCCTCGCACAGGGTGACGAAAGCCGACAGCAGCATCACCGCGTTGGGTGTGAGATGATGGGGTTGGAGATGGTAAAACTCAAGAAAAGAGCGAAGGAATCCGCTCGCCGGGAGGCCGAAGCCGCGCAGGCAGTGTGAGCGGAAGATTACCCGCTCGCCCTCCTCCGGTGCCGACGAAATCTCCCTCACCGGCGCATGACGAACCCGCACGTAGTTCTCACCCGGCAGACGCCGCGTCTGGGTGGAGCCGTCCCACGAGCTCGACACCGCCATGGGGGCGACGCGGCAAGGAACAAGGCGATGCGATGGCAGAGACGCGCGCGACCCCGCTACGGCGGGACCGAAGGAACCGAGAGGTCCGATGGCGGAGCGGCGCGGCAATGGGTCGCTGCGGCGGCGGAAGGAAGGAGAAGAAAGGTGAGAAAGGGTGGAGCGAGGGAGAGCGTGCGAACCTCTGCCGCTCCCTCTCCTCCCCCTACTTATAGACCCGCGCGGCGGAGCCGAGGAGGCGCGGTGCGGGGGAACGTGGGATAAACTGCGCCCACTCCCCCACGTCCCGCGATTATTGCGCCCCGGTGACGTAATGAAACCGCCGCGGGAAGGCAAGCGGTCCGTTGTGGGCCGCAGAAGATCCGCGCTTGGGCCGAGGCCTAGAAGTGGGGGGTCCGGGCCTGCGGCGGCGTCCCATCGTGCGCGTGCGTTGGCAGGTTTTCCTTGCCACGTGGCCCGCGGGGTGCCGGGCGGTCAGCTCGCAGGCCAACCCACGTTCCCGCCTACAAGATACGGAGCTTTCCGAAGACGGCGCGCATAAGCGAAGCCGGCTCCTCAGGAAAGGAAGCTGACCCAGCTTCTCGTCCCTTTGTCAGCCTCGAAGCTCGACAAGCTTCGGGCACTACTGTCGGAGTAAATGACCACGGGTAGCCTAGCCGGCTCCCCGTGGCCCTTCTGAAAAAATTACGAGCCGATCCGGCCCTCAAGAATCCAAGACGTGGGGCCACCTTCCCCTTGCCGGCTGTCTCCTAGGCCGACTATCGGAAGGCGGCCCGGCTTTAGCCCTCATGAAGAAAGCCGCGAGAAGGCCGACTCCAAGAAGCCGGCTCCCACAAAGCCGTCAAGATCGTACCCTCGAAGTCTGCATCCACATAACGGCGATGTGATGGGGCGTGGCTACAGTGAAGCCTGCCGCCCCCGATTCCCGGAGCATGCCTGGCACAGTGCGCCGTACGAGGTGGCCATGACCCATCTGGCGCGACACTGTTGCCATGTTGACCCTGATGCCACCCACGACGGGCTATCAGCACGGCCCACGGGCGGTGGGCCCCTTCAGGCAGAGAGACACCCGAAGGCAGCCAGGCCTCCCCCAGTCGGCCCAAGACAAGGCCGGCTCCCCACAGCCGGCTTGCCCCCTCCCTCGAAGGAGACGCACCATTAAGGAGACAAGACGTGGTGAGGCTACAGCGATCACCCGCCGGGCGGCGACACTGTAGCCACGCCCACCTCGGAGAGGCCCTCGTCACCAGGTTTGAGGCAACAGTAACCAGCCGCCGACAAGGCCCTTGACATAGGGGCCTGCCTGTCGACCAAGGAGCAGGCAGCCGGCGGGCCCCAGCAGTCGGCGCAGAAGCCGGCAAGCGTAGACACAGATGGCTAGGGCCCACGCCCAACCGGATTACCATTGTACCCCCAAGGGGTGGGCCTATATAAACCCCCCGGGGCACCCATGCAAAGGGTTGATCTGAGCTAGTTTTAGACACCACATAGAGAGGAAAGGAGAGCTAGCTATGCCCTTCTCCTTCTTCTCGCCAAACAGCTCAAGGAGCATCTTGTAGCCACTCTTTCATCTAGTGATCATGCGGAGACCTCGCAGAGCAGCAGTAGGGGTGTTATCTCCACAGAGAGCCCTGAAGCTGGGTAAGATTCGTCGGCGTGCATGTCTTCGCCTCATCCCGTTTCCAGGCACCGGCGACGTCTTACTGGCTCCCACAATGATAAGCCACCCGTTGGCATATGTTGCACCTACCACCCGACAAAAAGACATAGGATTTATACTGGTTCGGGCCACCATTGTGGTGTAATACCCTACTCAAGTGTGGTGGAGGTGGATTGCCTCTTGGGCCAATGATGAACAGTACAAGGGGAAGAACAGCCTCCGGAGGTCGAGGTGGTCTTGTGTTTGGTGAGCTTGTGTGTGTGTGTGAGGATCGGAATCAGCTGCCGACTTGTGATGGTGACGATCCGATGCCCTTCATGGTGGTGGCTAGTTCTACTTATATAGGCCCTGGTCCCCTCCCCAAATATTGAGCGGGAACGGAGCCAACAACAGCCAATTCGAAAGGGGACAGCTAGTACAAGCTATCCTGACAGAAGGTGGTCTTCGCCTGCAAAAGGCTCTGGTGATGACGCCGTCTCGGTCTCCATGGTGACCTCTGTCTTGCCGTCCTTTTGGTCATGGTCTCATTGCACCAATATGGAAATCTTTGCTTGATGCCTCGGTACTCTGCGCCTGTTCTTGCCCCCTTAGCACCAGAGAGGAAACAGAGACGCTGCACGCACTGGCGCCCACCTGGCCTCGATCGTCATGGCTCATGTCATGAGGGGCCTCGTGAGGTTTGCCTTGCCTTGATCTCTCCACCCATCGTGAGCCTGCCTGGCAAGGCCGCTCTCGAGGAGGTCTTGCGTTGTCTGCCCTGCGAGACTTGGCCCCTCGCGAGGATCTTGCATGTCTTGTCGATGAAGATGGGTCGTACAAACCTGCCAGCCAGCCACGCCGTGGGCCGCAGGCAGGCAAGTCTGGGGACCCCCGTTCCCAGAATGCCCACACAATTCTTTGACATTCATCACATGATAAGACAAAATTACGTGTATCCTTGAAGAGAGTAGGCCAATAAAAACTGGATTGTAATACCTTATGCGCAGTTCTGTCTCCTACATGGTGTCCTCCGTATGCTTCCTACCTCTTGAGATTGCGTTGATTTTTCCCTTAGAGAGGAAAGGGTGATGCAGCAAAGTAGAGTAGGTATTTCCCTCAGTTTTGAAAACCAAGGTATCAATCCAGTAGGAGACAACGCGACAAGCCACCGAATACCTGCACAAACAAACACCAACTTGCACCAAACGCGATAAAGGGGTTGTCAATCCCTTCACGGTTATTTGCAAAGTGAGATCTGATATTGATGGATAAATGGTAAAGTAACATTATTATCAATCTCATATTCATCATGGAGCTCAATTTTTTTCAAGATTATAAGAAGAATCACCCCAATCATGATCATTGCAATAAGTAGTGGACTTAGCACAACTAGCATCCCCAAGCTTGGGGTTTTGCATATTATTAGCATAATTTACATTAATAGAATTTATAATAACATCATTGCAATCATGCTTTTTATTCAAATATCTATCATGAATCACTTCATAAAGCACTTCATCTTAATTTTCAGATTCACGGATTTCAAGCAAAACTTCATAAAGATAATCTAATGCACTCAACTCACTAGCAATTGGTTCAACATAATTAGATCTCTTAAAAAGATTAGCAAGTGGATGATGATCCATAAGCTTTGGTTCTGATTTTCAATAAACACACAATTATACCAGGCAAACGAGCAAACAAACCAAGTAAGACATAAGCGCAAATGAAAAGACGAACGAAAGAAGGGCAAAGAAAAGGGAAAATCTTTTCAAAAATCATCTTAGAAGTGGGGAGAGGAAAACGAGAGGAGAATGGTGAATAATGTAATGCGAGGGATGAGAGTTTACGATGGGTAGTTGGTATGTCTTGGCTTGGCGTAGATCTCCCCGGCAATGGCGCTAGAAATTCTTTATGCTACCTCTTGAGCTTGCATTGGTTTTTCCCTTGAAGAGGAAAGGGTGATGCAGCAAATAGAGTAAGTATTTCCCTTAGTTTTGAGAACAAAGATATCAATCGAGTAGGAGACAATGCGACAAGCCACCGAATACCTGCACAAACAAACACCAACTTGCACCCAACGAGATAAAGGGTTTCTCAATCCCTTCACGGTTATTTGCAAAGTGAGATCTGATAGAGATGGATAAACGGTAAAGTAATATTTCTGGTATTTTTGGTTTATGGAGCAGAAAGTAAAAGATTACAAAGAAAGTAAATCAGAAACTAAAATTATAGATCAAAAACTTATATTCTAGAAAATAGACCCGGGGGCCATAGGTTTCACTAGAGGCTTCTCTCAAGATAGAAATTATTACGGTGGGTGAACAAATTACTGCCGAGCAATTGATAGAAAAGCGCAAAGTAATGACGATATATAAGCCAATGATCATGAATATAGGCATCACATCTATGTCAAGTAGACCGAAACGATTTTGCATCTACTACTATTACTCCACACATCGACCAACTCCTCCTACATCTAGAGTATTAAGTTCATAAGAACAGAGTAACACATTAAGTATGATGACATGATGCAGTGGAATTAACTCAAGAAATATGATGAAAACCCCATCTTGTTATCCTCGATGGCAACAAGACAATGTGTGTTGGTTCCCCTTCTGTAACTAGGATCGAGCACCGAAAGATTGAACCCAAAGCTAAGCACTTCTCCCATTGAAAGAAAAACCAATCTAGTTGGCCAAACCAAATCGATAGTTCGAAGAGACTTGCAAAGATATCAAATCATGCATATAAGAATTCAGAGGAGATTCAAATAATATTGATAGATAAGTTTACCATAAATCCACAATTCAATGGATCTCGGCAAACACACCGTAAAAGAGTATTACATCGAATAGATCTGCAAGAACATCAAGGAGAACATGGTATTGAGAATCAAAGAGAGAGAAGAAGCCATCTAGCTACTAGTTATGGACCCGTAGGTCTGTGGTAAACTACTCACGCTTCATCGGAGAGGCAATGGTGTTGATGTAAAATCCCTACGTGACTGAATCCCCCTCCGATAGGATGCTGGAAAAGGACCCTAGATGGGATATCATGGGTACAGAAGGTTGCGGCGGTGGAAAAGTGGTTTCGTGGCTCCCCCGGAAGTTTCAAGGGTATATGAGAATATATAGGAGGAAGATCTAGGTCAGGGGGTCACCGAGGGGCCCACATAGTCGAGGGGCACGCCCTACCCCCTGGGCACGCCCTCCACCCTTGTGGCCGCCTCGTGGTACTTATGACTCGCACTCCAAGTTCCCTGGGTGTCTTCTGGTCCAAGAAAAATCATCGCAAAAGTTTTATTCCGTTTGAACTATGTTTGGTAGTTCCTTTTCTATGAAACTCTAAAACAAGGAAAAAGCAGAAACTGGCAGGACCATAACTGGTCGTATGTCTTCTAGCAAAAGCTTCAGAGTGTTGGCTCTGGCATCGGAGGCTAGGGCATGCGGGCATGAGGAACTTGCACAGTCCCGTGAGGAAGAAGCATGTCATAGGCATCGACGGCGTCAAGTTCAAGAAGGATCATCTATGTGGTGCCTGTGAAGCTGGAAAGATGACTAGGGCCAAGCATCCCTCGAAGACAATCATGACGACGATGCATCCCTTCGAGCTGCTTCACATGGACTTATTCGGCCCTAATCACTACTCTACCCTTACTATCACTGAATTCCTCTATGGTTTCGTCATTGTTGATGATTACTGAAGATATACAAGGGTGCACATAATTCTCTACAAGACTGATGTGCAGGATGTCTTCAGACGATTCGCCAATGAAGCTTGAATGAAGCTTGATCAAGCACATCACCCATGGAGCATAGAATTTTAGGCCGAAAAGATCAATCCCAAAAGCAGCAAGCCGTCGGATTAAGAAATCATGAGTGTTGAATCTGATGCCATTGACTATATAGAAAACCAATGTCTTCATGGCGCCTTCAAGTTTAGCTTCAGAAGAATTTCCTTTGATAGGACAGAGAGTACGCCTCAGAATATGATAGACTGTAGGTGGCAAGTACTCGAGGTCTTGAACAAAGAATTCCTTGGGGTATTCGGCGTCATAGGGCAATGGCTTCATCATGCTTAGCATTTGTCTCATGTTAGGCTCTGGCTTCTGAAAAATGCTCTGCAGCTCATTCCGATGAGGCTGACAACTAGGTTCATACAAGTCACCTGGAGTGGGCAGGGAAGTGAGCTCGATGATATCCTGAGCTTTGGCTTCTTGATGAACATCACTTATCATCTACTCAAGGATCCAAGTCTTTGGATCCCTGTTGTAGCCTTGAATGTGCAGTGTAGCATAGAACTGCAGCCGAAGCTCTTCGTTCCAATGTTCTTTGTCAGTCATGAAAGGCAGAAGTCCAACATCCCAAAAGCAGTCAAGGGCCTCCTCAAGACATGGCAGCCCCGCAAGAGCTTCACAATCCAGACGCTTATGTGGAAAAATCCGGTCTTGGTTGTATAGGATGCATGAGTAATAGCCTCGCTGTTGATGGCTCCAAAACCTGTCAGAGGAGATCTTGGGATTGTAGGGGTTCTTGGCGCTGTCAAAGAAAGTGTTGTGTGCCCTGAAGCTGAGCACACTGAATGATCCCTATGTAGTGGCAGCACTTTGAAGCCTTGGCAATCAGGGCTTTGGCTTCTAAACTTGAGGCCTTGGAAGAGGAACGGCGTCATCAGAGATGATTGGCTGCAGAATGGTGTCAGTGGTCACATTGGCTTCGGGCTCCACATTATCTTCAGCCATGACAGTGTCATAGGCTTCAGTGGCATTGTTGGTGGCAGCCTCATGGTTTTCAACCTCCATCTATTCGACAACTGGAGGGTCGGGCACAATCACATTCTGTTGAACGTCTGGGTCACTGGCAGGGGGTGTGGCTTCTCTTTCATCTCTTTTCTCTTCTTCTTTTTCTTCTTCGCCTGATGCAGCCGGAATGTCTTCAGTAGCTTTGGCTTCAGACTAAGAGGCAGACAAAGAAGGGGTGGCTTCAGGAAACACTTGACGTGCTACTGAGCTAGTGTGTTGCACTTCTTCTTCTGGAATGCTTGGCATGGATACATGTGGCCTGAGGCCTCTCCGAATCCTGCGAAATGCTGGCGACGCCTTTGGAGAGGGAGTGGTCTGCTCCATGTAGTTGCCATCATCAAGCACCGAAGAGGTGACTTGAGCAAGTGGAGTATGGGGTGTCTCATCTTGCATAGGGGTGTATTGATGTTGTCGCTCAGCCCATGAATCATCTTGAGCAATCGGTGTCAATGTATGACCAATGCTAATAAATTCACTGCTCGTGGGAGCGGGCGATCATACCTACTAGGGCTCAAGCTAAGGAAGGACTTCACCATCATTTACATTGTCTTCACGACCAATGTCTTCAGCTGCGTTGGGGTTAATAGCTAGAACTTCTTCACTTTATGGAGCCTCTGTAGAAGCAGGCTCATGAATCACTAGGCGATGTTCTTGGTTGGTCGAGGCTGGGAAAGCTACAGAGATTGGTTCAACATTGAGGGGCTCTGTGCAGTAGCATGTTCTTGCTTTGAAGACTTTTAAGCCTTTGTATTCAATTTCTTCTTGGAAGGAGCACAATCAAAGGTGTCTTTGAGCTTCCTCTTTCTGGCTTCGGCTTTGGCTTGCAGTTTTCTTCTGCTCAGAAGCTGCTGAGGGGACCTTTGGCTTTGAGCTAGTCATGCTGGCAAGGAAGACTATGCTTGGTCGTTCCTGCCGTTGAGATTCGGGGTATGGCATCATCAGACTTCTTCTTTTGCTTGTCAGCCATCCTGGGGTTGATGCCAGGACACCCAAGATCCTTTCTTTTTTTCAGCTTCATTGTGAGCATGCACACATTTCTGCGCGTGGTACTTCATGTGCTCGTGTGAGCCTTTGGCTTCTTCATGCTTCTTGCAGAACTCTGCCTTGAGATCTTGCATCATTTTCTTGAAGATTTACACATCAGCCACACTGAGCTTGGCCATGTGCTTCTTGAACTGTGCCTTCTCATAATCAATCTTGTTCTTGAGCTCGACGATTTTCTGAGCCAAGGCCAGTTCATTGGCAATGGCTCCATGAAACATGATGCTAATGTCCACTGGCAGCTGCAGATCATCAATGTTGATGCTCTGATCCTCAAACCATTCATCAATGAAGTTGTTCAGAATATCAGCATCAAAGAGAGGCAGATCTTGAAAGTTCTCTGCCTCTTGCTTGCTCTTGATCAGCATCTCTAGAGCGTCATCACCAAGATCTTCATCACTGGACAGATCAATGGTGTTCTCCCCATTGTGCAGAATGGCAGCATGAGTCAGGTCATGCCCTGAAATCTTCTTGGGCTTCTTGGTCTTCTTAGTCTTCTTGGAGACATGATACAAGTCTTCAGACTGTACACTGGTTTCAGGAGGTGCAGTCTTCAATGGCTTCATAGTCGAAGCAGTTGGTGCAGCAGAGGGCTTTGAAGCTTTTGACATATTCTTCTTCCGCTTTGGTGGTGCAGGAGCATCTTCAGAGTCTGCATCATCAGCATATTGTTCCATCATGGCCCTCTGAGCAGCAATGTGGGAGAGGAGCCCATCGAAGCTATTGAAAGGACCAATGACATTTGGATTGGCGTCACATGTGCCATCCTGTCTCGGAGCAGACGGACCAGGGTTGAAGTGGAGTCTGAGCTCCTTCCTGTTCTTGGTCGCAGACTCCTTTGTGAACTGGAAGTTTCGCTTGAAGAGATTGTCGTCGCGACACCATAGAAGAGATGATGGGTTAGCATTCTCTGGCTAAGGTCCTAGGACCATGCAAGGTAGAAGCCTTGGGCAATAGCTTCAGGCTTCGACTTGGGTTGCATATTGTTGTAAAGAATATCGCCCCGTGGGCGCTTGATGGCATTCTTCTCGGCATATTCGGCAGTGATGAAGTTGTACTTGAACCACTATTCAGCCCAATATCTTCGGATCCATTGGATTCTAGTCTTGCGTTGATTATAGCTCTCCTCAGGATCAGACTTGTAAAGTTCATAGAGATCCGGAGGCAGATCTAGAGCAGTATTTCCATGGCACTGCCTGCCACCCTTCCTTGCATATTTCTCATAAGCCATAATATTCAGACAGAGAGCCTTCAAGGTGGTGAAAGGCTTCCATCTACTTGTCAACCAAGAGCTGGCTTCACAGGAGTCAATATGATGTAGTAAGAATTTTGCAAATGAATGGAGACTATGAGAACCAAAGGATTCTCCCACGGACATGTACCTATGATAGCATTAGAGATGCGAGGGAAGGTGAAGAGGTCATATGCATTCTCAGAAAATTTTGAAGATAAATCAGTTTGAAGACATTGACCTCATAGTGAGAAGACATTCACTTATTTGAAGTGAGTTGGTTCCAGATTTGTACGAATGCATGAATAAGTATAAGTGAGGAATCTAACTAGTTATGAAGCATAAGTGAACATACTTTGCAAGATATGAGATTCAGAAAGAGACAGATCCAGATTTGGAAGAGTAGAAACCACTTTTGGTTGAAGTGGATGGATTTGACAGATCAGCAAGGCTATAAAAAGTCACATTTATTTACCACAGACGAACTGCTAGAAAAGGCAGAAAGGAGGCCGAGGAGTCCAATATCCCGTGCCCGAACTTGGCGAAGGAAGACACCTACATCGGCGGTAGAGAAGACGAGGTCCGCTGCCGGCGTGACGACGGCGTTGGAGAGGTCGCGATAGCTAAGTGCTTCGTCTCCGGCATCGATACGAGCTAGCGGTGGCGCTAGGGTTTGTGCGAGTTGGCGAGGTGGAAGAGGAGATAATGACCATGCGTTGGTGTGTATTTATAAGGTAAAGGGAAACGCAGCGCAATTATGCAAGTGCCCCTGGCAGTTCACATCTCATGGACACGTGGCATGCATGCAACTCATTGAAAGTTGTTCCATGTTCCCACGCACGCCTGGTTTGTCGGGTGGTCGTTCTGGCTTCTCCGGTTCAGGCAGAAGAGATACAGCATTGAAAGCAGATTTAAATGTGTGTCTATGTATCTTCAGCTGACAAGGACGCAGTGAAGACATTTGACATGTTTCAACAGAATGCATATGACTAGATAGGCAGAATTTGAGGAAGAAGCACAGAAGGGGTTAGGGTCCGATCACATTCACTTAGTTCAGAAAATGGCAAGTTTGAAGACATAGCTATAAGTGAATGTTGTAGAGGATAAAACACACACACACACACACACACACGCACACACGCACACACACACATATATATATATATATATCAGAAAAGGCCAAATCAACATTGCGAAGATAAACCTTGAAGTCAAATCAATGTTGAAGACAAACCAAATGCGAAGATAATTCAATCATGACGCCAAATGAAAATCTTCAGGAAAGTTTGGTGGTGGCATTACCCACAGTATAGGAAGTATTAGACCCAGACACGACGCATAATTATCGTGGCGCTCCGAAGTCAAATTCTGCATTAATGTATTCACACTTAGAGGTCTTCATTGATTGAAGATATACGTTACGTCGTGTGTTGCACATCTAAGTCATCAACATGCATAAGCATTAGGATGTGTGTCCAATAACAGGACATTTGAGGATTCTAAGATATTTAGCTCACACCACAGCTTACAAAACCTTTTCTCATCCAAGGGCTTTGTGAAGATATCTGCCAATTGCTCTTCAGTGTTGACGTGAATGATATCAATGTCTTCCTTCTTGACATGATATCTGAGAAAGTGATGACGGATCTGAATGTGCTTTGTCTTCGAGTGCTGAAGTGGGTTGTTGTCAATATTGATGGCGCTTTCATTATCGCAGTAGAGTGGCACATGCTTCAGGTGGATGCCATAGTCCTTGAGAGTTTGCTTCATCCATAGAAGCTGAGCGCGGCAAGATCCAGCAGCAATGTATTCGGATTCAGCAGTGGAGAGTGATACATAGTTCTGCTCCAACAGATAAGATATCATCCAACAAAGTGACATGTGCCTGATGTGGACTTGCGATCAACCTTGTCACCTGAAAGCACAAGGGCTCCCCAGGTGATTTTGGTAATTAATGACAACATATCTCTTGTTGGACTAACACTTTTACCTAGTATGTTTCAGATGAGTTCAACAATAAAGTGGCATGGACTAGAGGATGTGGAACCCCTTCAAAATGCTAAGGACAAAGGATTGGCCCAAGCTCCAACCTCAAGACTCTACATTTTATATTTTAGTGATCCAAGATCACATTGAGTCTATAGGAAAGCCAATACTATTAAGAAGGGATGAGGTGTTTCTTAATGGCTTGCTTTCTCAAAGTGCTTAGTAATATGCTCCAAAGTCCTCAACCACTTTCTCACTTCCAAATATATCCTAAACGAAAAAGTCAAACTTGGCCCCACCGATTCTTTCTATCCGGAGCCACCGAGTTCAGTTGAAATAGCCACTGCCTAAAACCCTAATCAGCTCGGTCTCACCGATGGGATCTCGGTCTCACCGAGATGGCTTGAAAACTCTCTGTTACCTACTGCAATATTTTCGGTCCCACCGAGATATGCAATCGGCCCCACCGAGTTTGCTTGGCCAACTCTCTGTTTCACTTATTACCAAATCGGTCCCATCGAGTTTGAGTGATCGGTCAAACTGAGTCTTGGATTTTCCCTAACCCTAGCACATCGGTCCCACCGAATTTATCTAGTCGGTCCCACCGAAAATCCTAACGGTCACTAGGTTTGCTAAATCGGTCCGACCGAGTCTCTCAATTCAGTCCCACCGAGATTGGTAAATTGTGTGTAACGGTTAGATTTTGTGTGGAGGCTATATATACCCCTCCACCCACTCTTCATTCATGGAGACAGCCACCAGAACATACCTACACTTCCAATACACATTTTCTAAGAGAGAACCACCTACACTTGTGTTGAGACCAAGATATTCCAATCCTACCATATGAATCTTGATCTCTAGCCTTCCCAAGCTGCTTTCCACTCAAATCTTCTTTCCACCAAATCTATATCCTGTGAGAGAGAGTTGATTGTTGGGGAGACTATCAGTTGAAGCACGAGAGCATGGAGTTCATCATCAACACACCATTTATTACTTCTTGGGGAGTTGTGTCTCCTAGATTGGCTATGTGTCACTTGGGAGCCTCTGACAAAGATTGTGGAGTTTGTAAGGGCAAGGAGATCGCCTACTTCGTGAAGATCTACCGCTAGTGAGGCAAGTCCTTCGTGGGCGATGGCCATGATGGGATAGACAAGGTTGCTTCTTCGTGGACCCTTCGTGGGTGGAGCCCTCCGTGGACTCGCGCAACCGTTACCCTCCGTGGGTTGAAGTCTCCATCAACGTGGATGTACGATAGCACCACCTATCGGAACCACGACAAAAACATATGTGTCTCCAATTGCGTTTGAATTCTCCAAGCCCTTCCCATTAAATACTTGCAAGTTGCATGCTTTACTTTCCGCTGCTCATATACTCTTTGCATGCTTGCTTGATATGTATTGTGTTTGTTAAACTAGTGCCTAAACTCCACTTCAACTTAAAGAAATTAAAAACTGCAACTTTTGGCACTTAGTGTCTATTCACCCCCCCCCCCTCTATACACCTCTTCTCGATCCTTTCAATTGGTATCAGAGCTTTGGTCTCCATTGCCTTGGTTTGAACACCATTGGAGGAATACGGATGAGTCTACTTTGGGGAGTCTTCGACGTAGAGTGCCTATTCTTGATAGAGAATATTTTCATGAGTGGAAAAATGAAATGCTTGAGATTTTCAATGAATATCACTTGAACAAGTATATTGCTAGCACTTGTGCACCTCATGTTGATCCCATGCATCCTACCCTTGATGAATCAATTGACATGATTCGCAATCTTAGAATTGTTAATCTTATCACTAGAGGCTTGCCTAGAAACTTGATTGGATGTTTGCCGACTCTTAAGTGTACCTACACCATATGGAAATTTCTTGAGGAACTCTTTCCTCATCATTCCTTGAAAGATCTAGATGAAATCCTCCATAAGTCTATTGCCTTGATTAAGATGAGTTCCAATGATCCCAAATTTGGCGACTACTTAATTGAGCTTACTAATCTTACGAGTGCCAAAGGAGATGTTGGAATCATTAGCAATATCATTTCTAGAGCTATTAGAATTCATAAATATAACTATAGAAATGATCATTTATCTAATGAATTTCCCTCTCTAGGAATTGATCAATCACAAGATGATGTTGAACATGAATACTCGGATGAGGATGATGATGATAGTGACTATGATCTCGATGATGCAATGAGACACTTTGGTCTTATGGCAAATCTTCGAGGCTACATGGATGGAGGAAAGGAATGGGTCCTTGATAGTGGATGTACTGATCATATGACCGGAGATAAAGACATGTTCCGTGAGCTTGCTGAAAATGACGGCCCTCAAAAGTATGTCACTTTTGGTGATAATTCAAAGGGTAAGGTGGTTGGCCTTGGTAAGGTGGCCATCTCACATGATAGCTCCATACAAAATGTCATGCTTGTTGAATCTATTGGCTACAACTTACTTTCAGTATCTAGACTTGCTGATTTCGGTTTTAATGTCCTATTTACTGAAGTAGACTGCCAAGTGTTTCGTAGAGATAATCTTAAAATGGTCTTTACCGGTATACGTAGAGGAGATCTTTACATTGTTGATTTCACTAAAAAGGCTCAACCTAAAACTTGCTTAATTGCTAAATCTTCCAAAGGCTAGTTGTGGCATAGAAGGCTAGGCCATGTGGGCATGCAAAACCTTAACAAAATCATTAAAGGAAATCATATCCTTGGCGTTAATGATGTCATATTTGACAAGGATAGACTTTGTAGTGCTTGTCAAGCAGGGAAACAAGTAGGAGGAAGTCATCGCGCTAAGAACATCATGACCACAAGAAGATCACTCAAGCTACTTCACATGGATCTCTTTGGTCCAAATGCCTACAAGAGTCTCGGTGGTAACTCATTTGGTCTGGTCATAGTTGATGATTTTTCAAGATTTATGTGGGTGTTCTTTCTTGATGACAAATCACAGGTCCAAAAGATCTTCAAAAACTTTGCTAGGAAGGCCCAAAATCAATTTGACGTGAAGATCAAGAAGGTTCGGAGCGACAACGGAACGTAGTTCAAGAACGCAAATGTGGATACCTTTCTTGACGAAGAAGGGATCGCACATGAGTTCTCGGCTACGTACACACCTCAACAAAAAGGATTTGTTGAGAGGAAGAACCGGACTCTTATCGAGATGGCAAGAACGATGCTTGATGAGTACAAGATGCCAAAACACTTTTGGGCGGAAGCGGTAGAGACAGCTTGTCATGCAACAAATCGCTTGTATCTTCACAAGCTACTCGGCAAGATGGCATACGAGCTCCTCACCGGTAACAAACCCCAAGTTGGATAGTTTTGAGTATTTGGCTCAAAGTGCTACATTCTTGATAAGCATCGTCGTTCTAAATTTTCTCCTAAGTCTCATGAAGGTTTCCTACTTGGTTATGGCTCAAACTTTCACACATACTGTGTCTACAACAATTTCACCCGAAAGGTTGAAGAAATGGTAGATGTGAAGTTTGATGAATCTAACGGCTCGCAAGTAGAGCAATTGCCAATTGATGTAGGAGACAAAGATCCCTCGGAAGCAATCCAAGACTTGTCTATTGGCAAGATTCGTCCAATGGAGGTGAAGGAGAGTACCTCATCTGTCCAAGTGGAAGCTTCTACCTCACGACGAGGTGAACCAAGAGTTGATACGGAAGCATCCACGAGTGGGACACACCAAGAAGAAGAAAACGAGGAAGTGAACCAAGACGAACGTCAACAACCTCCTTCTCCACCACGACAAGAGAACGACAACGCCAACAATGAAGAAGGCCAAGAAGAAGAACAAGATGAAGAAGATGTTCAACAAAGACCCAAGCAAAAGCTTTCACGAGTTCGAGCAAGAATTGCTAAAGATCGTCCCGTGGAGCAAATCTACAATGATATCCAAACCGGGAGAATCACTCGCTCAAAAACTTGTTTAGCTAACTTTTGTGAACACTATTCATTCATCTCTCGCATTGAACCAATGAAGGTTGAAGAAGCATTGGAAGATCCAGATTGGCTAAACGCTATGCATGAAGAGCTACACAACTTTGAGATAAATCAAGTGTGGACATTAGTTGAAAAGCCCGACAACAACCACAACATCATCGGTACCAAATGGGTGTTTCGCAACAAGCAAGATGAAGATGGATAAGTTGTTCGCAACAAAGCGCGTCTCGTCGCCCAAGGCTACACACAAGTCGAAGGTATGGACTATGGTGAGACATATGCTCCCATTGCTAGACTTGAGTCCATTCACATCTTACTTGCCTATGCTAATCACCACAATATCACCTTGTACCAAATGGACATTAAAAGTGCTTTTCTAAATGGTGAAATTGAAGAGGAATTTTATGTTAAGCAAGCTCGCGGCTTTGTCAACCCTAAGAAACCTAATCATGTTTACAAACTTCACAAAGCCCTTTATGGTCTTAAACAAGCTCCTAGAGCATGGTATAAATGCTTGACCAAGTTCCTTATTGAAAAAGGCTTTGAAATTGGAAAAATATATTCTACTCTTTTTACTAAAAGGGTTAATGGAGAACTATTTGTATGCCAAATTTATGTCGACGAAATTATATTTGGATCAACTAACCCTCATTTTAGTGAAAAGTTTGGGAAGCTAATGTCGGATAAGTTTGAAATGTCTATGATAAGTGAACTCAAATTCTTTCTTGGTTTGCAAATCAAGCAAACTAAGGAAGGCACCTTTCCCTCTCAAACGAAGTACACCAAGGACTTATTCAAGAAGTTCAATATGCAAGAATGCAAAGGTATGACTACACCCATGCCTACTAGTGGACATCTTGATTTGACCAAAGATGGTGAACTGGTTGATCAAAAAGTTTATCGCTCTATGATTGGTTCATTATTATATCTATGTGCTTCACATCCCGATATCATGTTAAGTTTGTGCATGTGTGCACGATATGAAGCTGCTCCTAAGGAATGTCATCTTAAGGCCATGAAAGGATAGTGAGATACTTGATGCATACACCAAATTTTGGCATTTGGTATCCAAAGAGAGCTTCCTTTGATCTTGTTGGCTACTCCGACTCGAACTATGCCGGTGACAAGGTTGATAGGAAGTCCACTTCGGGTACTTGTCAATTCCTTGGTAGATCTCTTGTGTCTTGGTCTTCCAAGAAACAAACTCGGTATCCTTATCCACTGCTGAAGCGGAATACATTGCTGCGGGTTCATGTTGTGCTCAATTACTCTGGATGACCCAGACTCTTGAAGACTATGGGATATATGTGAAACATGTTCCATTGCTTTGTGACAATGAAAGTGCTATCAAGATTGCTCACAATCCCGTGCAACACTCTCGAACTAAGCATATCGAAGTTCGTCATCATTTTATTCGAGATCATGTTGCTAAGGGTGACATAAACCTTAAGCATGTTCACACCGATAAGAAATTAGCAGATATATTCACCAAACCACTTGATGAGAAAGTGTTTTGCAGGTTAAGAGGTGAATTGAGCATCATTGACGCTTCAAACTTGGAGTAGGAACTCCATTTGATACATGCAAGATTTGAGGTTACGACTAATCTCTTGATTTTATCCTATGATGATTATCTTATGTCTTGAAAATTTGCATCTTGCATGTTATCTAACCCTTGTAGGTACTTGGATGAATCTAATTCTATGATATTGCAACTCGCTCACATCTTGAGCAATCTCTACATCATCAAGTCTCTACGCAATGGTGATTGATGACAAGGAAGCACGAAACCTTTCAAACATATCCTTTGAAAAATTCTATGTTGGGTTTCATGATTGTCATGTTGGATACACAAGTGCTCTTCCTTGAGAAAACTAACCCATGTAGGTGGATGAACTCAAAATACAAAGGGTTCTCCCAACTCTTGATGGGCTACATCAACCTTGAGCAACCCACACAAGTTCAACTCCATGATCAAGATCAACACCGCCACCCAAGGTATGTTATTCCATATTAGAGTAGATTTACTCCAAGTCATGAGTCAAAGCAACTCGACAAGATGTGAATACAACAAGATACTTAAACGAAAAATGGTAACCCCATTTTGAGCTTAAACGATGAGTACGACCTATGATCAAGTGATCTCACTTGACTCCTAAGTCAATGTACTCTAACATAGGTGACTTTGTCACCGCCCAACTCTAGATGAAGTTCTCTTGTGTTCTTTTCTGTGTTCTTGCACTTGTCTCATGCATATTTGTTTCCCCTTTCAAACTTCATCTAGACATTTTTATTTCTTTTCTTTGTTCCTTCTTCTGCATTTTCTGCATCCAATTCATTGCAAATCTTTGTGAGATCTTGTTTGTCTAGTGAGCTGAGGTGACAAGTGTTTTTTTGATGAACTCGGTTCCACCGGTTTCATGTTTCCGGTCTAACCGAAGATTTTCGGAGCAACCGAAGCATACAACTCGGTGACACCGATTGCACTACAGGAAAAACATTTTGCCATTTATTCCTGCTTTATTCTTGATCCAGCTCCACTCAATGAATCTTGTCCTCTGCAAGCATCACATTTACCTTAATGCTTTGTATTGTGATTCAAGGACCGAACCCATTCACAACAAATTCTAGAAGACCCTTCTTGGAAATTGATGTCAAAGGGGGAGAGAGAAATCACATCAAAGCTTAATCATATCTCTAGGGGGAGGGAATACTCCAAGAAAGAGTAATCTCCAAGGATAACATATGCTTGGCGTTCAAGAGGAGAGATGCCACATGTCTTCTTGGGGGAAAGACATGTTCATATGTGCTTATTTGCATTAGCTCTGTTCATTTGTTTCTTTGAGCTCTGTTTTTTCTGTTCCCTATCTTCTCCCAGTATCCCATGCTAGATTCAGGGGGAGCAAGACATCCAAGGGAAAGAAAACTCTTAAATTCATTGCATATCTTTTTCTGTGGGGACATGTCAATATCTATCGTGGTACTCTCTACTCACTCTACATGTCATCCCAGTCTTGGTACTCTTGTGGTTTCTTTTGTTTTATCTAGCTAGTTGGTGCATCTATGTTATCTAACCTTGTTTATGCAGGCTCATCCCATCCTAGCCAACTCAAGACCACAAGGTAAGTATATGCATCATAGTCATGTGTATGAGAAACTCTTGCTGATGTACATACTATTTGCAAGAAGGACTCATGGGCATGAAGGTACATTTCTCATATTTTCATCACTTGCTCTGATGCATATAGCCAAGATACATGTAACACATTGCTACTCTGTCATGGTTATGCTCTCACATGATTCTATATACCATATTCACATGTTTGCATACATGTAGGGGAGCCTATGCTTGTTACATGTCTTTCCAAAGCTTTACTTGCTATTCTCTATATCTTTATCTAAAGCTTTGATGTATGTTGCCATCAATTACCAAAAAGGGGGAGATTGAAAGAACAAGTGCTCCCTGGGTGATTTTGGTAATTAATGACAACATATCTCTTGTTGGACCAACACTTTTACCGAGTATGTTTCAGATGAGTTCAACAATAAAGTGGCATGTACTAGAGGATGTGGAACCCCTTCAAAATGTTAAGGACAAAGGATTGGCCCAAGCTCCAAGCTCAAGACTCTACATTTTATATTTTAGTGATCCAAGATCACATTGAGTCTATAGGAAAGCCAATACTATTAAGGGATGAGGTGTTGCTTAATGGCTTGCTTGCTCAAAGTGCTTAGTAATATGCTCCAAAGCCCCCAACCACTTTCTCACTTCCAAATATATCCTAAACCAAAAATTCAAACTCGGCCCCATCGATTCTTTCTATCTGGAGCCACCGAGTTCAGTTGAAATAGCCACTGCCTGAAACCCTAATCAGCTTGGTCTCACCGATGGGATCTCGGTCTCACCGATATGGGCTTGAAAACTCTCTGTTACCTACTGCAATATTTTCGGTCCCACCGAGATATGCAATCGGCCCCACCAAGTTTTCTTTGCCAACTCTCTGTTTCACTTATTACCAAAATTGGTCCCACCGAGTTTGAGTAATCGGTCAAACCGAGTTTTGGATTTACCCTAACCCTAGGACAGCGGTCCCACCGAGTTGATCTAGTTGGTCCCACCGAAAACCCTAACGGTCACTAGGTTTGCTAAATCGGTCCGACCGAGTCTCTCAATTCGGTCCCATCGAGATTGGTAAATTGTGTGTAACGGTTAGATTTTGTGTGGAGGCTATATATACCCCTCCACCCACTCTTCATTCGTGGAGAGAGCCACCAGAACATATCTACACTTCCAATACACATTTTCTGAGAGAGAACCACCTACACTTGTGTTGAGACCAAGATATTCCATTCCTACCATATGAATCTTGATCTCTAGCCTTCAAAAGCTGCTTTCCACTCAAATCTTCTTTCCACCAAATCTATATCCTGTGAGAGAGAGTTGAGTGTTGGGGAGACTATCATTTGAAGCACAAGAGCAAGGAGTTCATCATGAACACACCATTGTTACTTCTTCGAGAGTGGTGTCTCCTAGATTGGCTTGGTGTCACTTGGGAGCCTCCGACAAAGATTGTGGAGTTGATCCAAGGAGTTTGTAAGGGAAAGGAGATCGCCTACTTCATGAAGATCTACCGCTAGTGAGGCAAGTCCTTCGTGGGAGATGGCCATGATGGGATAGACAAGGTTGCTTCTTCGTGGACCCTTCGTGGGTGGAGCCCTCCGTGGACTCGTGCAACTGTTACCCTCTGTGGGTTGAAGTCTCCATCAACGTGGATGTACGATAGCACCACCTATCGGAACCACGTCAAAAACATCTGTGTCTCCAATTGCGTTTGAATTCTCCAAACCCTTCCCTTTACACACTTGCAAGTTGCATGCTTTACTTTCCGCTGCTCATATACTCTTTGCATGCTTGCTTGATATGTATTGTGTTTGTTAAATTAGTGCCTAAACTCCACTTCAACTTAAAGAAATTAAAAACTGCAACTTTTGGCACTTAGTGTTTAATCACTCCCCCTCTAGACACCTCTTCTTGATCCTTTCATCACCAGCATAATCAGCATCTGAGAATCCAACTAGATTAAACTCTGAGCCCTTTGGATACCATAGTCCTAGTGTTGGGGTGTAAGCCAAATATCGAAGAGTTCGCTTCCCAGCTAAGTGATGCGATTCCTTTGGTGCCGCTTGGAATCGGGCACACATGCAAATTCTAAGCATAATATCAGGCCTAGATGCACATAAGTAGAGTAAAGAGCCAATCATGGAGTAGTATACCTTTTGATCAAACTCTTTACCATTGATGGCGGGGCCCAATTGGCCTTTGGTTGGCATTAGCATTGTGTACCCTTTGCAGTCATGCATTCCAAACTTTTTCAGGCAATCTTTGAGGTATTTTTCTTGTGATATGAAGATGCCATTACTCTGCTGACGGATTTGAAGACCAAGGAAGAATTTCATCTCACCCATCATGGACATCTGATATTGATCTTGCATCATATGCCCAGACTCATCACTGTATCTCTTATAAGTGTTGTCGAAGATAATGTCATCCACATAGATTTGGCATACAAATAGTTCACCATCATATGTCTTCGTGAAGAGAGTGGGATATAGGGAACCAGGTTTGAAGCGTTTGATCTTCTGGAAGTCTTTGAGTGTGTCATACCAAGCGCGAGGGGCTTGTCTGAGGCCATACAGTGCCTTGTTGAGCTTGTATACCATGTCAGGATGCTTTGGGTCTTCAAAGCCATGTGGTTGTGCAGCATACACTTCTTCTTCAATTTTGTCATTGAGGAAGGCACTCTTTACATCCATTTGGTACAGAAGAATGTTGTTGTGATTGGCATAGGCTAGCAATATGCTAATGGCTTCAAGCCTTGCCACATGAGCAAAGGTTTCATCGAAGTCAATCCCTTCAACTTGTGTGTAAACTTGAGCAACAAGACGAGCCTTGTTTCTGACAACTTGACCATGCTCATCTTGTTTGTTGCGATAGATCCATTTGGTGCTGATAGTATTGTCCTTGCAAGGATCGGGACGCTTTACTAGCTCCCACACATTATTTAGCTTGAACTGTTGAAGCTCTTCTTTCATAGCTTGAATCCATTCAGGTTCCATGAAGGCTTCATCAACTTTCTTGGGTTCAAAAATAGAGACAAATGCAAAGTTCCCATAGAAATTTGCTAGTTGTGTTGCTCTTGGACGAGTGAGTGCACCAGGTGCATTGATGCTATCAATTATCTTCTCAATCAGGACTTCATTTGCAATGCGAGGTTGAACTGGACAAAGATTTTGCCCTTGCTGATCATTGTCTTCATCTTCAGCATTGGCTTTGGTTGAGCAGTGTCCTCATGCTAATCAGATGTAGAAATGATGATTTCCTCTTCAGCCTGTTCCTCTAAAGGTATGATTTCTCCAGTACCCATAAGCTTGATAGATTCACTTGGGGTAGCTTCATCTAGCACATTTGGCAGGAGCTCTCTTTGTGAGCCGTTAGTCTCATCGAACCGCACATCCATAGTTTCAACCACTTTGTAGTGAAAGAGGTTGAAGACTCTGTAGGAGTGCGAATCATTTCCATAGCCAAGCATAAAACCTTCATGTGCTTTCGGTGCAAATTTTGAAGTGTGATGCGGATCCTTGATCCAGCACCTAGCACCAATACTCTGAAATAGCTGACATTTGGCTTCTTACCAGTCAGGAGCTCATATGATGTCTTCTTTAGTAACTTGTGAAGATAAACACACTTGATGACATGGCATGCAGTATCAATAGCTTCATGCCAGAATTTCCTTGGTGTCTTGTACTCATCAAGCATCGTTCATGCCATCTCAATGAGGGTTCTATTCTTGCACTCCACTATGCCATTCTGCTAAGGTGTGTATGGAGCGGAGAACTCATGTGTAATGCCTAATGTATCAAGATAAGTGTCGAGGCTAGTGTTCTTGAATTCAGTGCCATTGTCACTTCTTATGTGCTTGATCTTGATGCCATAGTTGGTCATGGCATGATTGGCGAATCGTCTGAAGACATCCTGCACTTCAGTCTTGTAGAGAATTTTGTGCACCCACGTATATCTTGAGTAATAATCAACAATGACGAAACCATAGAAGCATGCAGTGGTGGTAAGGGTAGAGTAGTGATTAGGGCCAAATAAGTCCATGTGAAGCAGCTTGAAGGGATGCATCGTCGTCATGATTGTCTTCGAGGGATGCTTGGCCCTAGTCATCTTTCCAGCTTCACAGACACCGCATAGATGATCCTTCTTGAACATGACGCCCTCGATGCCTATGACATGCTTCTTCTTCGCGAGAGTGTGCAAGTTCCTCATGCCCGCATGCCCTAGCCTCCGATGCCAGAGCCAGCACTTTGAAGCTTTTGCTAGAAGACATACGACCAGCTATGGTCCTGTGGAGAAATCTACTAGCTGTGGTCTTCGAAGACTAAAGATTAGTCAGATTCCATAAGCACAAGGCACGGATATTTTCCAAATATCATAATCATGTTTAGATCACAAAGCACTGAGACAGACATTAAGTTGAAACCAAGGAATTCAACAAGCATCACTTTATCCATGTGCTGATCCTTTGAGATTGCAACTCTACCTAGTCCCAATACCTTGCTTTTACCAGTGTCAGCAAATGTGATGTGACTTCTGTCACACGGACGTAGGGTGGAATCCATGAGAAAACTTCGATCACCAGTCATGTGGTTAGTGCATCCACTATCCATAATCCACTCAGAAGCCCTCGGTGTCGTACCCTACACTGCCGTTAGGGGGATAGGCTTCACCAAGAGAAGTGTGAAGCATAAACATTTGACGAACAAACATACTATCAAAGTTCAGGTCCTTGTTAGGGTAGATACGTTGATTGTCAAGAAATCCCGGGATGAAATACATAGTAAGAGCATTTTGGCATTTTATATTATGTCCTACAAGATGTTTTAGGTCCCCAGGATAAGCGTTATAAGCTTTTGATTTCCGGCTGTAGACCACTCCCTGCAAAAGAGAGTTAATTCTTCTTAACCACCCACATCTTCAGGGGTGGCTTAGAAGCAATGAGTCTAAGTGCAACATCTGAGAATTTAGGCTTTGGTGCCCTAGCAAATAGCCTTGCAGGAGGTGAATAATACTCATAAGAATAAGCAGAATAGTTCTTGGTCTTATGAACATAGCGATTTGATGAAACACGCTCATATTCATAAGTCTGAGTATGGTTTCCTTGCAAAACATTTGCCTTAGGATGCCCCTGGTGGGTCCTCTGTCTGTATGAAGCCTTTGGACCATATGAAGCCTTTGGTCTGGGGTTTGTCTTCTTCCCAGGTGGTGTCATGATGACATTCACAGGAAGCTTCTCAAGACAACTTTTGTGCACCCAGATCTTCTTCAAAGGCGGTCCATTCCTAAAGTTAGTACCAATATATCTGGCAAACACTTCACCATTCTAATTCTTAAACAGTTTATAGTTTGCATCAAAGGATTAATCAATGATAATAGGGTTAGAACAAGTGAAGCCAGATAAGGTGGATGGGTCTACTGAAGGTCCCTTTGCAGCAACCCATGTGGTTTTGGGGTACTGCTCAGGCTTCCAGTATGAACCATCGACATTCATTTTCCTCTCGAACCCAACACTCTCTTTCCTAGGGTTTTGGTTCAGAATCTGTTTCTTGAGGACATCACATAGTGTCTGATGCCCTTTGAGGCTTTTGTACATCCCTGTTTCAGCCAATGTCTTCACCTAGCATTCTCATCAGCAATAGTAGTGGTATCTTCAGAAGAGGGGTTAGTTACCACATCAGAGTTGAAGATATTGCAATAGTAGCAGCAGTAGAACATTCGGCAACAGAGGCAGCATTATCACGCTTAAGACATTTTAGACATGGTGGTTCAAAGTCTTCCTGAGCGGAACTAATCTGTTGAGCGCGAAGGGAATCGTTCTCCTTTTGAAGATCTTCATGAGACGCTCTCAGTTTCTCAAGTTCTTGCTTCCTTTGAAGATAATCATAGGAAAGCTTCTCATGAGTAGCTGAGAGATTTTCATGATAACTTTCAAGTTCCTCATACTTAACATGAAGATTTTTAATGTCTTCAATTAAGGACTCAGTTTGAGTCATTTCCGCGTCCAAAAGGTCATCGCTTTTGTCTGGCAACTTTTGAATATGTTCTATAGCAATTTGTTGATTAGTTGCAATTTTAGCAAGTGTTTTGTAGCTAGGTTTGGATTCACATTCAGAGTCATCTTCACTGGATGTTTGATAGTAAGCATCGTGTGAGTTTACCTTGGCACCACGTCCCATGAAGAAGTAGGTAGGAGAAGATGGCTCGGGTTCGGGAGTCATTGTTTTCAGTGACTCTTTGAATTCAAGGAACCAGGGGTCCTAACATGTTCGATGACCTTCATAAACATCGGAGATTCAGTCCCATATAAGCTTTGCATTGCTGAGATGCATGATGCGCCTGAACTTGTCTCTAGACAGACAGGAGCATATAACAGCCTTGCCTTGATATCCAGAAGAGTATATTTCTGAATATCGTCAGCATGTGCCATCTTGCATAAGTCGGTGAGACCAATCTCCATGACAGTCCAAAGCTCACTGTCCATAGCAAGGATGTAACGCCCCGTATGTAACTTGCCATATTTGTATTTCAACTCTTGCCATTTTCGGCACTAAGTTATGATATTCCCTCGTGGTTGGGGTTTTGTCTTTGTTTTTCATTTTGTCTTTGTCATGCATCTCATATCATGTCATCATGTGCATCGCATTTGCATACGTGTTCGTCTCATGCATCCGAGCATTTTCCCCGTTGTCCGTTTTGCATTCAGGCTCTCCTACATGCTCCGACGTCCCCTTTTGCCTCTTTTCATGTGCGGGTGTTAAACATTCTAGGATTGGACCGAGACTTTCCAAGCGTCCTTGGTATACTACCGGTAGACCGCCTGTCAAGTTTCGTGCCATTTGGAGTCCGTTTGATACTCCAACGGTTAACCGAGGAACCGTAAAGGCCTTGTGTGTGTTGCAGACCAACACCTCTCCAAAGTGGCCCAAAACCCATCCAAACCCTCTCCATCTTGTCGGCCGTTCGATCACGATCGCGTGGCCGAAAACCGCACTCCATTTGGAGTCTCCTAGCTCCCTCTACCTTTAAATATATGCCCCCCTCCGAAAATCCCGGGTCCAAACCCTAAAAATTCTTCCCCACCGCCGCCGGACATGTCCGAGACGGCCGGACGCGTCTGCCCGCCACCGCCCGGCCAATCAGGAAGCGCCACGTTGCCACGCCTGTGCCCACTTCGCCGCCCTCCCACACCGGCCCGCCAGGCCCGTCGCGGGCCCCCGAGGCCCGTCGTCTCCCCCGCGTGCCTGCAAGCTCCGCTGTCGCCTCCCGCGGTCACCGGCCTCCACCGCCCCGCTCGCCGCCATTCGTCGATGTCCGCGCCTCCTCGCCGCCACGCTGACTGCCGCCACCGTCCGCCGCCGCATACCTCGCCGCCCTCGACGTCCGCGCCCGGATCCGGCGAGATCCGACCGGATCCACCCCCGATTCGGCGAGATCCAGCCGGATCCGCCCCGGATCCGCCATCTCCGGCGAGCCCCGCCTCCTTCCCCGCCATCTCCGACGAGCCCCGCGCCGGCAAGCCTCGGTTCCCGTTCCCCGTTGACTTTTACCTCGAGGTTGAATTTCCACTAATTCCCCAGTTTCTAATATTTTCTAGACATGTTCATGGCATCATATCTCATCATCCGTAGCTCCGTTTTCGGCGTGTAATGTACCAAATTGTTCGTCTAGATGTGCCCTTCATTTCATTCCATTGCACCATGCTTGTTTGAGTTTATTTTGATGCCCTAAATGCTGTTGCAAGAGTGCTATAAAATGTTAGTTTCTGTTTCTTAACAGATTATGGACATTTGTCATTTTTTCCATGATTATTGTGTGCCCCCTATGAACTTGAGCCCTACATGTGTTTTGGGCTATGCCATGCCATCTTTACAGGGGTGTATGCCATGTATTTTTGTGATCAATGTGGTGACTAGCACAAGCATGCAAAGTAGCTCTCATGATGTTGCTGATTTCAGGGACTTAGAATTCTTCTAAGTCATTTCCCTGATGTTATTTTTATGCCATGTATTCTTGTTGCTACAGAGTGATCCACGTCTCTTTTGAGCATGTTCAGTGAGGATGATTTTTGAGATATTGTTATGTTCTATCCATCCATGTATTTGTTTGAAATTATGGAGTACCCTAGCATGACTCAATCTTGCTCTACTTTTGCTATAAAATGTTCCTGGCAGATTGTTTACGTGTTAATCAATTTTGCCGAGGTTGTTGTAGTTGATCCATGCATGCTATGAGAGTGTTCTTGCCATGGTTAGCTTCTTGATCATGTCTTCTTGCTGGGTGTACGCTTAGTTTGTCATGCAATGCCCTGTGGTGAGTGCATCGAGCTCGCGAACATGCCTACGTAACTCTGGTTTTGCCATGTCCAGTTTTCTGCTAAGTCTGAATCTGTTAACAAAACTTGCTATGTTTACATGGTTGCCATTATATTTTCTGATCATTTTTGGCTTATGGTCAGTAAGGGACTTTTGTTATATGCTTCGAGTAGTTTCATGCCATGCCTTGCTTTGCCATGATATGTTCCTGTAGCATGTTGTTATCTTGCTCTAAACATTGCTTCCTGATGTTAAATCCTGGGATGTTGTTATTTTCACTAAGTCTGTGAACCTGTTATCTTTTGCACTTTTGCCATGCTTGTTTAAACCTGCTATTTTGTGATTTAGCCATAGCTTAGTGTTCATCTTTTGTCAAGAATCTTGAGCGGATCACTGTCATATGATTTGTTGTTATGTTAGAGTGCAGTAGCTTAATTTCTTGGTGCATTCTAGATGGCATCGTGCTGTTAATCGTAGAATAGTGCCATTCTTGTTTTGCTTGCCATTTGCAAACCGTGCATCCGATTCTGGTGATCTTTATATCGATTTCGACCGAAATCAACTCATATTTACAGCGGCGCACTTGGTTTGCCAAGTTGAGGCCTGGTTCAATCTTTTCCTTCCGGAGCACGCATATGCATTGCATATCACATCCCGCATATCATGCCATGTTTTGCATCATGTTGCTTACGCATTGCACCGTGGTTGATCATGGTTCCCTTTGCTTGTGTTCTTGCTTTGGGTAGAGCCGGGAGATGAGTACGTGATCGAGGAACCCGTCGATTATGCTTACGAGGATCAAGCTTATGTCAACTCGGAGAACTTTGCAGGCAAGATGACCATACCCTCGAAATATTTGCTTGCTCTATCTTTACGAGGATCAAGCTTACTCTATCTTTGCTTGAAAGTTGATCACTCTTTTGCTATGCCTATTCCTTGATACCTACCACATGCTTTATCATGCCTCCCATATTGCCATGTCAAACCTCTAACCCACCTTGTCCTAGCAAACCGTTGTTTGGCTATGTTACCGCTTTGCTCGGCCCCTCTTATAGCGTTGCTAGTTGCAGGTGAAGATTGGAGTTTGTTCCTTGTTGGAACATGTTTATTGTTGGGATATCATTATTATATCTTGTTTACTTTAATGCATCTATATACTTGGTAAAGGGTGGAAGGCTCGGCCTTATGCCTGGTGTTTTGTTCCACTCTTGCCGCCCTAGTTTCCGTCATACCGGTGTTATGTTCCTTGATTTTGCGTTCCTTACGCGGTTGGGTTATAATGGGAACCCCTTGAAAGTTCACCTTGAATAAAACTCCTCCAGCAAGTATCAACCTTGGTTTTACCATTTGCCACCTAGCCTTTTTTCCCTTGGGTTCCGCGGACTCAAGGGTCATCTTTATTTTAAACCCCCCGGGCCAGTGCTCCTCTGAGTGTTGGTCCAACCTGTCAGCAGCCGGTGGCCACCAGCGGCAACTCTGGGTTGGCCTACCTAAACCTTGGACAATCCGGTGTGCCCTGAGAACGAGATATGTGCAGCTCCTATCGGGATTTGTCGGCACATTCGGGCGGCTTTGCTGGTCTTGTTTTACCATTGTCGAGATGTCTTATAACCGGGATTCCGAGTCTGATCGGGCCGTCCTGGGAGAAGGAATATCCTTCGTTGACCATGAGAGCTTCTGATGGGCTAAGTTGGGACACCCCTCCAGGGATTTGAACTTTCAAAAGTCGCGCCCGCGATTATGGGTTGATGGTAATTTGTTAATGTCCGGTTGTAGAGAACTTGACACTAAACTTAATTAAAATGGATCAACCGCGTGTGTAGCCGTGATGGTCTCTTTTCGGCGTAGTCCGGGATGTGAACACGGCCTCGTGTTATGCTTGAACATAAGTAGTTCTAGGATCACTTCTTGATCATATATTCTTGACCGTTCCTTGCCTTTCTCTTCTAGCTCTCATTTGCGTATGTTAGCCACCATATATGCTAGTGCTTGCTGCAGCTCCACCTCACAACCTTTTACCTACCCATAAGCTTAAATAGTCTTGATCACGAGGGTGTGAGATTGTTGAGTCCCCGTGACTCACAGATTGCTTCCAGAACCAGATGCAGGTGCCGATGGTACCATTCCAGGGGATGCGACTGAACTCAAGTGGGAGTTCGATGAGGACTCAGTACGTTACTACGTTTCTTTTCCAGACGATCGGTAGTGGAGCCCAGTTGGGGCGATCGGGGATCTTATGCATTTGGGGTTGTCTTTATTTTGGTTCCGTAGTCGGACCTTGATTGTATTTGGATGATGTAATGCTATATTTATGTATTGTGTGAAGTGGCGATTGTAAGCCAAGTCTGTACCTCTTTCTTATTCCGTACATGGGATGTGTAAAGATTGCCCCTCTTGCGACATGCCTACAATACGGTAATGCCTCTAAGTCGTTCTCCGACATGTGGGAGATATAGCCGCATCGTGGGTGTTACAAAGGAGGCACTTCCTCATCATAGCCTTCCATCTGGGATAATCATGACCATCAAAAATGGGGCACGCAGTAGAGACCTTTATTATCCCTGAAGTCGACATAGCTAAAACACCAGGTGGTTAAACCGAATCACACAGAACAAGGGAGCACCAAGCTCTGATACTAATTGAAAGTGCTAGTTATAGACTAGAGGGGGGTGAATATGCTATTTTTATTGAAGTCTTCAAAACATGAGGTCTTTGAAGACAAATAGTAGAAATGAACCTATTGATATGCATCAGAAGATAGACTACACTAGACAAGCCATACTCAAGTAAGCAAGGTAGTGAAAGAACGAAGACTATCAGCAGCTAGGTAGTATGGATTGGGATGGAAGACAGTATGAGGACAATCAGTAAATAGTCTTCACTCAGTGAAGTCGAACAGATCAAACAAGAAAGCAATGACTTCACGAAGACAAATTGTAAAGAAAAGGGAAGTGGAGGATACAACCAGTTGCTTGGTGAAGACAAGGATTTGGTAGACCAGTTCCAGTTGTTGTGACAACTGTACGTCTGGTTAGGGAGGCTGAGATTCAACTCAGAAGACCACATCTTCACCTTATTCCCCTTGAGCTAAGGACACCCAGTCCTCGCCCAATCACTCTGGTAAGTCTTCAAGGTAGACTTCCAAACCTTCACAAACGTCGTTCACCGGTGACCCACAATGACTCTTGGATGCTCAGAATGTGACGCCTAACCGGCTGGAGGATTCATAGTCCTCAAGCGTAACAATTCTTCAAGTCACACGGATAGAAAGACTTCAGTGATGCCTAACACTCATTGGCTCTGTGTGTTTTGGGCTTTGTCCTCGCAAGGATCTCTCTCTCAAATGCTTCAAAGGTGGGTTGCTCTCAAACGACAAAAGCCATGCACTAACTCTGAGTAGCCACCAATTTATGGTGTAGGGGTGGGCTATTTATAGCCAGGAGGCAACCCGACCTGATTTGTCCGAAATGACCCTGGGTCACTAAGGAACCGACACGTGTCCAATGGTCAGATTTCAAACACAAGCGGCAGCTTGACTTGGGCTACAAGCAAAGCTGACTCATCCAGCTCTGGATAAGATTTGTTCTCATTGTCTTCGCTCGAAGACATAGGATTTTGGTTGAGCATCACATAAGTCACTCTGACTTTGTTCACTTGGACCCCACTTAAATATACGGTGGTTCCTATGACTCAACAAAGAAGAAAAGAAAACTACTAAACAACTATGTCTTCGTACTCCATAGTCTTCAAGTGAATGTATTCACATGTCATAATCTTCATCGTGATTGTCTTCACGAACCACCATTGTCTTCAACGTCTTCACACATTTTTAGGGGTCGTCTCTGGTAGGTAAACCGAATCAATAAGGGACTACTACATGTGTTATCCTGCAATTCTCACAAACACGTTAGTCCCTCAACCAAGTTTGTCGTTGATACTCCAAAACCAACTAGGGGTGGCACTAGATGCACTTACAGCGACGGTCGGCGGATGTGCGGACGGCGGCCATTCTGGGTCGTAGAGTCGGAGAAGATGCCGGTTTAATCAATGTCAAAGTTAGAGTAGAGGCGCACGGAGGTCGACGATGGCGACGGGCGATGCAAACCGAAATTAGATCGAAAAACCCAAAAAAGGCGTCGATCAAGACAATCGGCGAGAGAGAGAAAACCTTGGATCAAGGATCAGGACAAAGACTCTCTAGGGCAGCCGGTCAACACGACTGGCGGACAAACCCTAGGTACGGGCGGCGCAGCCCCTGGCAGCTGTCATGGAGGTCGACTGCCCTGGGGGCAGCACACGAAGCGGAAATGGTGGGCGGCGGCTAGGGTTGGATCGGTTAGGCTAATGCCATGTTAAAAGGGATAGAGAGGGTTTGTTGGAATCGGTGATATATTGCTTGAGCCTTGTGGGCATATATATAGGAGTACAATGACCAACTTGGAGTACAAGACAAGGCAGGAACAAATCCTAGTCTATCCTATACTTCCTAATAAACATTATACTCAACAGGGAGGAAACATTTCTGTTCAAGTCGATTAGTAGACGAGGGACTCCAACCTTTGTGGAAAACAATTCAAGTGACTTATCTTGCGATTCCTCAACTTCATCCTTTTACACCTTCCAATGCAACTCTGAGGTGGTAGGCATACTCTTTAATTGGGAATTTACTCCCAATCGAACATCATACCTCCCAATAAGCTTAACTTCATCACTTGGATCAATCCAATGTAAAACACTTCTCACTTTCACAACAACATCCTCATTGCACGGGCTTGTGTCAAAAACCATGGGATCTTCCCATTTGTCAATTCCATTCATAAATGTCGCCTTGTCCGAATGATGAACATTAACGAGTCTATCCATCTAAAAACAATGACAACTAAATAACATCATCTATGGTTCAGCCAATTCGTATGGATCAAGTACCTACACTATGAATACTATGTATCAAGGAACTTGTATGTATATTGCATTAAAACAACAAGACAAACATGGTCAAATTAGATCCATAGCCATAATCACAACCATAGACTTAACCCTAACCCTAACCCTTGCCCTAACAAAATGACTAACGCTAGCACTACATCTTGCTACCCCCCAACAAATGGTATTCCCACAATACATAGTCAAGCTCAAGCATAACCCTAAAATACAACATATTCATTGATTTCACAACAACAAGAGCCAGAACTAGGTTTTGCAATAGTGTGAGCAATGCAACCAAAATAGGTGATTCTAACCAACCAAAAGAAGGGGGTGAGACAGGTACCTTGGGTGATGAAAATGCTCTGGATCCACCTGACAGATCTCAAGCAATGGAGAGGGATATAGTAGGTGTTTGGGTGGGGGAGAGAGGATGAGCTCGGGGGAGAAATGGGGAGAAGGAGTTTGGGGTGAATCGGTGGATGGAGGGGCCATCCATTCACCACAACATCTTATCCACTATAGCACCCTACCGCCAAGGTCCATGGCGGTAGGTCCCTTTTCCATGTCAGCAAGCGTTAACGGCCATCGGCGACCTGCCGTTGCCCTACCGCCCGGGGGGCTGGTGGTAGGTTGTGTTGGGCTACCACCGGAGCATCCGGCGGTAGGACAACGGGTCAAATCTCATATTTTTTTGGAAGTGGGTCAGATCAGGCTAAACTTGGTCAAAATGGTCAAAACACCAAATTTTGCCTCGGCTGGGCTAGGCCCCGCGTTGTGGGTGCTGTCGGCCACTGGGTCCTCCTGGACAGCCGCTGCATGCTTGCTGCCTGAATCCTCCTAGGATTACGAGCTGGCAGGTGCACGGGGATCAGTGGAATCCTCCTAGGATTGTGAGTTGTCTCCTTTATCTGCATCTTCGCACATAAAATGCATGTTTCTACACACATTTTAACTGAATCAAAATTTTCTTTTTTTTCCTTTGAACTAATCACATGATCAGACTCAATTAATTCACCACATGATCTAGATTAGGCATATATTCTAGAAGAAGGGCTATTTCAGCACGAAGAAGAGCGCCCGCGTTTGAGTGAAGCTTTGCAAAGGGAAATATGGTTTCATCAAAAACAACACCACAAGAAATATAGATGCGTCCGGGTGCAACTTCAAGACATTTGTATCCTTTGTGAAGATTGCTATAACAAATAAAGACACATTGAGTGGTACGAGACTCAAGTTTGTGATGATTATTGGGACATAAATTGGGGTAACAAGCACATCCAAGTATTCCGAGAGAATTATAGTTTGGTTTTTGATGGAACGATCGTTCTAAAGGAGCGGAATTTCCAATCACTTTTCTAGTTAAACAATCAGTGAGATAGGTGGCTGCAATAAAAGCTTCATCTCAATACTTTAGTGGCATGGATGCATGAGAAAGTAGAGAACGTCCTACTACTCCACAATGTGATGATGTTTGCGTTTGGCAGAGCCATTTTGTTGATGAGCATGTGGACAAGATACATGATGTGCTATGGGTACTTCTCAAAATAAATAGTTGAGTTTCTAATACTCCCCTCCCAGTCACTTTGGACTGTGAGAATTTTTCTATCGAAGTGTCATCCAACAAGTTTCTGGGACTCTTGGGAAACAGAGAAAACTTAAGAATTGAGAAAATTTATCGACGTGAATTTACTATAATCATTGAGAAAACTAAGATAATATTTCTTTCTTCCAAAATAATTTCTGGCATGACACCATACATCACTGAAAATAAGTTCTAAAGGAGTTTGAGGCAAACTAGACTCGGGATAAGGGAGTTGATGACTCTTGCCACATTGCAAGCTTCACAAATAGACTCTTCATTTTGAATATGTGACAACAAAAGATTGTCTTTATTCACTACTTAGACTACAAAAAAATACACTTCTGTGATGATACGTGTTTGTCACAGTAGGTCAGGCTTTCTATCATGCATGTACATCCATGACAATTTTATGACAGAATCAAGATAGTCATACCTGTGCTGTCGTAGAAGTGTTCCATGACATTGCCAAAATTACCATCACGGAAGTGTCCACTTCCATGAGGATAAATCGCGTGTCATAGAAGTTCTTTCGTCAAGGGTGACCAACACGTGGCATATACCATAACAGGTCGCCGTTAAGCTATCGGGTCCGGTTTTGGATCCGATAACACATTAACAGCCCGGACCAATGGGGATTTTCCATGTGTAAAATTCTCATTGGCCGGAGGAAACACGTGTTGACTCAACGTTCGGACAGATGTCATCCACTCATTGGACAGGAGGCGCTTATGATACATCGACACGTGGCACGGCCCAATAGAGGCCCATTCCGATGAAAAGGCCAGCCCAACTAAAGGCCCACCATGTTTTTTCAAACACTAGTGGGTTGGCCCGTTAATAGCCTGCCATGTTTTTGGTCAAATTGAGGCCCATACCAGATCAGGCCCGTTCACAGACTACCGTGTTTTGGGACAAATTACGGTCCATATCAGATCAAGCCCGTTAACAGGCCACTGTTCTTTTGGGCCCATACTAAGACAGGTTTGTATTTCAGCCTGTTAAATGCCTGTTTACTGTTCGGCCCGATAATAGTTTCAACCTGTTAGCGGCCCATGGTGCATCTAGGACGTTGTCGGCCCATTTAACTTTAGGCCATTTAACGGCCCATGCAGAAACTGGGCTATTTCTTGTCCGAAGTAACTTTAGGCCTCTTAACGGCCCGTAGTCTTCGTGGATAAATTTCAGCCCAACTGGCCTATCGGCCTGTTAATGGCCCGTGTAAAAGTCGGGCCTAATTATAGCCCATGTTGAATCCAGCCTGCTTACAGCCCATCTGATAATGGCCTGTGACACTTTTAGGCCTATGGCCTGCATAGATACCGGCCTGCTTAAAGCCCATAATTCTATCGGGCCAAACAAGCCCGGGATATATTTTGGCCTATTAACTGCTCGTCCTATTTGGGCCAAACATGGGCCTTGGGCAGTTTCGGCTTGTATTGGCCCGTGAATTTTTCGGCTCAACGCTAGCCCAATCTAGGTTTTAGCCTGTTAAAAGCCCATGGTATTCTCTGGCCCAGCTGGACAGAACTTTACTCGGCCTGTTAAAGGAGGGAAACAACTATAGTTTTAGACCTGCTAATGGCCCAAGATGATTATAGGCCTAGGTTTTGGCCCCTATGAGTAACGGGCCGGCCTAAAGACCAACAACACTGAGATCCACTGAACCTTCCGGCCTAAATTACATCATACCGACCAAGAATAAACTTAGACTATACAACAAAGAAATTACAACATATTACATCCCTCGGCATCAAAGTTCGCCGCCAGTGATAATAAAGGGCAACCAGATAGCAGATTACATAAACTGGGCAGGTCGCCACTAGTGCAACTTAACAGGCAGACAAAAGAATAGACAGAACCTACAGCACTTCAACACAGTTCAAGAAAGGTTAGCCCAGCCCTGGAGCTGTAGCACAAGCAGCTTAGCAACCTGATGAGACTGTGCTTCTTTGGCGCTCATATCCACCAACTTAAGCTGCATAGCATCAATAAACGTCCTATACTTATGGTTAATCTTGCATAGAGATTGGAGTTCCAGCCATAATTGAGCGGAAGCATGTATTACTACTTGAATTTCAGAATGAAGAAGTCAAACATATTTAGGCGGCGACTTCATCGAGCTTGTGTCACTGAGTAAGTTTGACACTACATCAAGATGTGACTTCGTGGTTGTATCCCTACCCTCAATATGTCTTGCCTTCTTCTCTAGAATACGTATTAGAGGTATAAACAATGGGTTCATCTCACTATCATTGTGGCAGTTCTTCCTAGCAGTAGTGTTGTCACCCTGAAAGAGAAACAAGTAGGTAGATAACAGGTTTTGCATGTATAAGCATCTGCACTATCAATTCATCTCATTTCTTTGTCAGAAATAAAGAGACACGGTTTAAAATAGCATTAACATAATAGGCATTGTTCATAGTTAAGACGGCAGGAAATGGCATTGTGCAGGAGCGGCCAGCTTCACCAGACCACTGGATTACAGATTAAGAACACAAGCATAGATGTAGTTCTAAACAACATATAAGCATGAATGGTGAGTGCACTGTCAATTTATACCATTTTAGATTGGTAAATAAAGAGACATGATTAATATAATATGGCATTGTTCATAGTTGAGACATAGCAGGATATGACATTATGTTGTTGTTGGTAGTCTCACCACACCACTGGATTACAGATCAAGAACACAAGCATACACATAGTGCTAAAAGAAGATAACTTGCTATGTTTAGTTTAATTTACATGGTACGAATAAGGAACTAGATTGTACAACTAAAGACTGAAATTGAGAAGAACAAACTTATGTTTATGTACTTCTACTTTATAAACTTTGAACAAGCAATTTGATGCAGATGACAAAAATAAATAGCATTTGCACTCATAGATATCCAAATATAAACAAAAAAGTTTGAAGGCTCGAGGAGGACAAACATACATTAGTAGTGAAGACAGGCTCTATAAAGGCCTTGTCCATATTGATGGGGGGCAATTCAAGAAGTTTGCCGCACACTCTTCTTCAAGAGTATTGCCTTTATTCTACATTTTGTTAAGAGTAAATATAGATGTGAAAATATAGGAACAAATGGAGATTATTTAACTTAAGATGTAGAGTACAAATGTAAATACAACATACAGGCATAAGGCACTGACAAGAGCAATGCGGAGCTAAACTTCTTCAGTAAATTGGTTTTATTCAATATTTTGGCAAGAGTAAATGTTGATCTGATGTGTATGAAAATGGAGGACAAGGGAAAATAAGCTGCAAAGTGTACATGAAGAACTAGTTGGCAAATATAAGTACAGTGATGAAGGACAACAGATACTTACAAGAACAATACAGAACTAAATTTATTCATAGGCATTGGGTTTATTCTACATTAATTTAAGCATTAATATAGATCTGATAATTTGGAGCAAACAGTGGATAAGCAAGCTATAATGCACAATGATGTCACATAATCCACCAGGTATGAATGTAAGGACAGCGATAGGACAATAGGTACTCACAAGAGCAAAGCAGCGACCAACATAGTTGCGATATCCTAGGTTTTGCGACGCTGGTTCTATCGCCAATATACGTCGGGTGCTATGTGATTTCTTCGGTAGAACCACCTTTTTCAAGGACTTTTCTTATACTCCTTCAGGTTCTGCAATCACCCTCTTCCTTTTGGATGTCTAAAACACAAGAACAACATTTGAATGGAAAACATGGTATGATGACAAATAGAATAGGTGTTGATAATGGATGGGCATAGTCATTATGCAAGATATGTGCAACCAATGAAACCTTGCGAAATTAGAATAGGCACCTTATTGGGTGAACAGGATATGCCATCTGCCTTTGACTCCTTGAGCTCAGAATAGTCATTAGGATCATATTCTGAATACCAATCTATAGGTCGGGAGCATGTGGGTTTCATTGCATCCACAATGGACCTCAATCCCTTGATGCCAAGTTTGTTACCCATTGAACTGTTCCGCAATATTCTTCTGATGTGCGCATTCTTATATTCATTGTGATTACGTACAATATATGTAAAGCATGAAAACACAAATAGTAGTGAGATTATCTTTGTAATGTAGAGGATATTGTAATATAATAGAGGCTCCCTGTAAACCCTTGTGTGCTATCACTGGATTCTGATGAGAGAGCCCATGTGTGCTGTAATATGGTGAGTAGATTAATATAATCTGGCACAACCACACAAAAATATAAGCTCCCTATTAGGGGCCCCAGATGTAAGGATAGTTGGTAGACGATAGGTTCATAACATACCATATACAAAGTTTATTGCCAAACCATGATAACAAGAGCGTAGAGCCAATAGGCGGATCGTAGTGTAGATAATAGGGGTACACCATAACCACCATAAATAAATCGGGAAAGCGGAACTGGCTGGAAAACATAGGGTTTTGCCGCTACTAATATGCAGCCTATTGATCACCTATAGGCCAGCTCTATTCATCTGAAGGCGCATAGTTGTTACTATCAGTTTAGTCTATCAAAGACCGCCCGGCTCCCACCATTTCCGGGGTATTATGGCAGACCAACTCGAAGTGTGAAATCATTTAGCAGAACCAGCCCAATAGAAGTGTCGACTACAGATGTCGCTGCTCCCCTTCCTGACACGGAACTTACTGTGCTTACTAAAGAAGAACAGAAGAGGAACATGTTAAAGAATAGAAGAGGAAGCATATTCTGCATGTCTGCATGCAAGTCGCGTGACTTTTGTGTGGCACCCCGGCTCAAAGCAATCGGTTTACCATGCATTGCCAGCCTAGAGACCATGTCTTCTGGCAACACACGACATCTTGGTACAGAAAACAACTGCTTTACTGATGCTAGCGGATCATAGTTCATATTACAACAGGTGGCGAGGCCAAGTGGCACACACGGTGGTGGCTGAACAATTTGTACATTATTTAGTGAACATAAATGGGGCCTCGATCATAAAAACTACGCGGCAGCGGAACGACGTCGTAGCGGAACTCCATAGCACAGGGACACCGATGTGGACACGTTCTAGACTCGTACAACACTCCTTTCCAATGGAGACTTTCCTGAAAGCTGGCATGACACGCCAGGTCAGTACATTGAATGTACTTCCAAGCTCACAACAAACATAAACATAATGACAAGCAATATCATGATATTTAACCAATTGCTTTACTAATGCAACAACATATCATACATGAAGTGATCATGATCTTGTGATATAAGTCCCTCGGACTTGCTTACCAAACGTTGATCGCTCTCGGATCACAAATGGACCAACCTCGTGGTCTTTGATCGGGTTACCTCATAACCAAACGGTGATCTTACCAAGATCACAAACGGACCAACAACTTGGTCTCCATAAACACAATGTTTTCCCAAACATCATCTTCTCAACAGTGCAAAGTTCTTATCTTAGTGTGCAAAATTAATTTAAATGTTGACCCATGGTGTGACCTACTTTCGAGCGTGTCCATAACCGTGGACTCGGCTATTGATAGATTTAATACACTCTGCAGACGTACCACACTGTACCCACACCCCGGAACTCATGGCCTCGCACTCCCATTCGGGTGCACCAACGGCGTTCTGACGAAACCCCTCCATTCCCATGACACTCTCCCGGCCACTCTGACTCACTCCCCACTTGGCTAGTCCTGGGTGGCCCCATGTCTACCAAGGACACCAACAGCCACCGTCGTGATAAAACATAAACGGTCCCAAACAGGCATAAGGTACCATAACAAAACAACGGGTACACAAGGTTATGTCTGCTTACCGGGCCAGGGTACCGCACGCTCATAACCTTCCCTCGTTGGAGGCACCGACCAGAGGCATGACAACAGACTGAATAAAGGCCTTCCCATAAAGGGAAATGTGGTTGCACTAGGAAAACTCGATTCAGTGGCACCATGACCCGATCAACGATATGTTCAAGTTGAGTTATTATTAGGTTCAACTTAAGGTGGAAATAACCGGTGTCATGATATGCCATGAAAATGCATCACAAACATATGCATCATATATCAATGGCAATAACTGGGTCAACCATATCCACACTAAGCATAGACATCAACAGCTCATAACACCCCTCTAGTTATGATTTATCATCAGTTTAGACAGAATCTTTACTTAGCAAATTTATCATTTATGTCATTTAAGAATATAACCCAAAAATAATTACTTATATCCATAACCATATTACTTCTTCCTAACAAATATTACTTCTAGTTACTTAACCAACCAAATTAGCTTCAAACTTTTGTAAACTAAGCATATCAACTCAAACAAGCAACCAATAGAATATAGATATTATTCCAGTGATTTAAATGCATGGATTAAACCATTAATTCAAGTTAAAAAATCACAAATATTGTAATGGCACCATGAAAATGTTGATGTGGCTTGCCTTAGTGCAGATGAGGTTCACAATCCTCCTGGTGATCCTCAAGATAAGCTTCACTTTCTGAAAACAATTATAAACACAAAAAGAAAACATCAAGAACCATTCTAAAATTCACCAGAAAATCTAGACAGTAGAGAAAGATCTCATTTTCGGTGAGCTGCTAGATTTCTTCATAGAGAACACAATGCAAAAAGAATCAATTCATTTGGACTTATGGTTAAAAAGTTTTGGCTGTTTGAAGCTCTCTGGATAATATTGAATTTTGAATTCAAATAAACAGAACTGGGGGGTGATGTCGAAGGTGCAAACCTCGCAGGCGCCACCACTCGTACAACTTCGGGCGTGTATAGAGTGGCTGACTAGCTGGCCCTGCTAGTCAGGTGAGAGGGAGGGGAGAGGGAAACAGAGGGTGGCGAGGCTCCGTCGGAGCACACGCGGGCGAGGAGGGCTCCTTGCTAGAACTAGAGGGAGGGATCAAAAGAGGAGACGGAGGTGCACCTGCCCGTACCCGTAGGTTAGCTAGGAGTGGTCGGACGGCATCGGAAATGGCCTCTACAGCAGCAACAGAGCAGAGGTCACGAGAGTTGGAGACGACGGCGACCAGAGGCAGCACTAGGGGCTCCAACCGGGCAGAACGGCACCACCGAGGCACGATGGAGTGAAGGAAATATGCCCTAGAGGCAATAATAAAGTTATTATTTATTTCCTTATAATCATGATAAATGTTTATTATTCATGCTAGAATTGTATTAACCGGAAACATAATACATGTGTGAATACATAGACAAACAAAGTGTCACTAGTATGCCTCTACTTGACTAGCTCGTTAATCAAAGATGGTTATGTTTCCTAACCATGAACAATGAGTTGTTATTTGATTAACGAGGTCACATCATTAGTTGAATGATCTGATTGACATGACCCATTCCATTAGCTTAGCACACGATCGTTTAGTATGTTGCCATTGCTTTCTTCATGACTTATACATGTTCCTATGACTATGAGATTATGCAACTCCCGTTTGCCGGAGGAACACTTTGGGTGCTACCAAACGTCACAACGTAACTGGGTGATTATAAAGGAGCATTACAGGTGTCTCCAAAGGTAGATGTTGGGTTGGCGTATTTCGAGATTAGGATTTGTCACTCCGATTGTCGGAGAGGTATCTCTGGGCCCTCTCGGTAATACACATCACATAAGCCTTGCAAGCATTACAACTAATATGTTAGTTGTGAGATGATGTATTACGGAACGAGTAAAGACACTTGCCGGTAACGAGATTGAACTAGGTATTGGATACCGACGATCGAATCTCGGGCAAGTAACATACCGATGACAAAGGGAACAACGTATGTTGTTATGCGGTCTGACCGATAAAGATCTTCGTAGAATATGTAGGAGCCAATATGGGCATCCAGGTCCCGCTATTGGTTATTGACCAGAGACGTGTCTCGGTCATGTCTACATTGTTCTCGAACCCGTAGGGTCCGCACGCTTAAGGTTACGATGACAATTATATTATGAGTTTATGCATTTTGATGTACTGAAGTTTGTTCGGAGTCTCGGATGTGATCACGGACATGACGAGGAGTCTCTAAATGGTCGAGATATAAAGATTGATATATTGGAAGCCTATGTTTGGACATCGGAAGTGTTCCGGGTGAAATCGGGATTTTACCGGGTTACCGGGAGGTTACCGAAACCCCCCCCGGGAGCCATATGGGCCATCATGGGCCTTAGTGGAAAGGAGAAAGGGGCAGCCCAAGGGGGCTGCGCGCCTCCCCCTTCCCCTAGTCCTATTAGGACTAGGAGAGGTGGCCGGCCACCCCTCTCCCTCTTTCCCCCTTGGGAATCCTAGTTGGAATAGTATTGGGGGGGGAGTCCTACTCCCGGTAGGAGTAGGACTCCTCCTGCGCCTCTCTCTCTTGGCCGGCGCCCCCTCCCCCCTTGGCTCCTTTATATACTAAGGTAGAGGCACCCCAAAGACACACAAGTTGACACAAGTTGATCCACGTGATCTATTCCTTAGCCGTGTGCGGTGCCCCCTGCCACCATATTCCTCGATAATACTGTAGCGGAGTTTAGGCGAAGCCCTGCTGCTGTAGTTCATCAAGATCGTCACCAAGCCGTCGTGCTGACGAAACTCTTCCCCGACACTTTGTTGGATCGGAGTCCGGGGATCGTCATCGAGCTGAACGTGTGCTCGAACTCGGAGGTGCCGTAGTTTCGGTACTTGATCGGTTGGATCGAGAAGACGTACGACTACTTCCTCTACGTCGTGTCATCGCTTCCGCAGTCGGTCTGCGTTGGGTACGTAGACAATACTCTCCTCTTGTTGCTATGCATCACATGATCCTGTGTGTGCGTAGGAAATTTTTTGAAATTACTACGAAACCCAACAGTGGCATCCGAGCCTAGGTTATTTATGTTGATGTTATATGCACGAGTAGAACACAAGTGAGTTGTGGACGATACAATTCATACTGCCTACCAGCATGTCATACTTTGGTTCGGCGGTATTGTTGGACGAGACGACCCGGACCAACCTTACGCGTACGCTTACGCGAGACCGGTTCCCTCAACGTGCTTTGCACAGAGATGGCTTGCGGGCGACTGTCTCTCCAACTTTAGTTGAACCAAGTATGGCTACGCCCGGTCCTTGCGAAGGTTAGAACGGAGTCTATTTGACAAACTATCGTTGTGGTTTTGATGCGTAGGTGAGATTGGTTCTTACTTAAGCCCGTAGCAGCCACGTAAAACATGCAACAACAAAGTAGAGGACGTCTAACTTGTTTTTGCAGGGCATGTTGTGATGTGATATGGTCAAGGCATGATGCTGAATTTTATTGTATGAGATGATCATGTTTTGTAACCGAGTTATCGGCAACTGGCAGGAGCCATATGGTTGTCGCTTTATTGTATGCAATGCAATCGCGATGTAATGCTTTACTTTATTACTAAACGGTAGTGATAGTCGTGGAAGCATAAGATTGGCGAGACGACAACGATGCTACGATGGAGATCAAGGTGTCGCGCCGGTGACGATGGTGATCATGACGGTGCTTCGAAGATGGAGATCACAAGCACAAGATGATGATGACCATATCATATCACTTATATTGATTGCATGTGATGTTTATCTTTTTATGCATCTTATCTTGCTTTGATTGACGGTAGCATTATAAGATGATCTCTCACTAAATTATCAAGAAGTGTTCTCCCTGAGTATGCACCGTTGCCAAAGTTCGTCGTGCCCAGACACCACGTGATGATCGGGTGTGATAAGCTCTACGTCCATCTACAACGGGTGCAAGCCAGTTTTGCACACGCAGAATACTCAGGTTAAACTTGACGAGCCTAGCATATGCAGATATGGCCTCGGAACACGGAGACCGAAAGGTCGAGCGTGAATCATATAGTAGATATGATCAACATAACGATGTTCACCATTGAAAACTACTCCATCTCACGTGATGATCGGTCATGGTTTAGTTGATTTGGATCACGTAATCACTTAGAGGATTAGAGGGATGTCTATCTAAGTTGGAGTTCTTAAATAATATGATTAATTGAACTTAAATTTATCATGAACTTAGTACCTGATAGTATCTTGCTTGTTTATGTTGATTGTAGATAGATGGCTCGTGCTGTTGTTCCGTTGAATTTTAATGCGTTCCTTGAGAAAGAAAAGTTGAAAGATGATGGTAGCAATTACACGGACTGGGTCCGTAACTTGAGGATTATCCTCATTGCTGCACAGAAAAATTACGTCCTGGAAGCACCGCCGGGTGCCAGGCCTGCTGCTGGAGCAACACCAGATGTTATGAACGTCTGGCAGAGCAAAGCTGATGACTACTCGATAGTTCAGTGTGCCATGCTTTACGGCTTAGAATCGGGACTTCAACGATGTTTTGAACGTCATGGAGCATA
Organism: Triticum dicoccoides; assembly: GCF_002162155.2. NCBI lineage: Eukaryota > Viridiplantae > Streptophyta > Magnoliopsida > Poales > Poaceae > Triticum > Triticum dicoccoides. The sequence continues at coordinate 191,530,007 of NC_041384.1, read as the reverse complement.
TGAGATGTTCCAGGAGTTGAAGTTAATATTTCAAGCAAATGCCCGAATTGAGAGATATGAAGTCTCCAATAAGTTCTATAGTTGCAAGATGGAGGAGAACAGTTCTGTCAGTGAGCATATACTCAAAATGTCTGGGTATAATAATCACTTGATTCAATTGGGAGTTAATCTTCCGGATGATTGCGTTATTGACAGAATTCTCCAATCACTGCCACCAAGCTACAAGAGCTTCGTGATGAACTATAATATGCAAGGGATGAACAAGACTATTCCCAAGCTCTTCGCAATGCTGAAAGCTGCGGAGGTAGAAATCAAGAAGGAGCATCAAGTGTTGATGGTTAACAAGACCACTAGTTTCAAGAAAAAGGGCAAAGGGAAGAAAAAGGGGAACTTCAAGAAGAACGGCAAGCAAGTTGCTGCTCAAGAGAAGAAACCCAAGTCTGGACCTAAGCCTGAAACTGAGTGCTTCTACTGCAAGCAGACTGGTCACTGGAAGCGGAACTGCCCCAAGTATTTGGCGGATAAGAAGGATGGCAAGGTGAACAAAGGTATATGTGATATACATGTTATTGATGTGTACCTTACTAGAGCTCGCAGTAGCACCTGGGTATTTGATACTGGTTCTGTTGCTAATATTTGCAACTCGAAACAGGGACTACGGAATAAGCGGGCACTAGCAAAGGACGAGGTGACGATGCGCGTGGGAAACGGTTCCAAAGTCGATGTGATCGCAGTCGGCACGCTACCTCTACATCTACCTTCGGGATTAATATTAGACCTAAGTAATTTTTATTTTGTGCCAGCGTTGAGCATGAACATTATATCTGGATCTTGTTTAATGTGAGACGGTTATTCATTTAAATCAGAGAATAATGGTTGTTCTATTTATATGAGTAATATCTTTTATGGTCATGCACCCTTGAAGAGTGGTCTATTCTTATTGAATCTCGATAGTAGTAATACACATATTCATAATGTTGAAGCCAAAAGATGTAGAGTTGATAATGAAAGTGCAACTTATTTGTGGCACTGTCGTTTAGGTCATATCGGTATAAAGTGCATGAAGAAACTCCATGCTGATGGACTTTTGGAACCACTTGATTATGAATCACTTGGTACTTGCGAACCGTGCCTCATGGGCAAGATGACTAAAACACCATTCTCCGGTACTATGGAGAGAGCAACAGATTTGTTGGAAATCATACATACCGATGTATGTGGCCCGATGAATATTGAGGCTCGTGGCGGATATCGTTATTTTCTCACCTTCACAGATGATTTAAGCAGATATGGGTATATCTACTTGATGAAACATAAGTCTGAAACATTTGAAAAGTTCAAAGAATTTCAGAGTGAAGTTGAAAATCATCGTAACAAGAAAATAAAGTTTCTACGATCTGATCGTGGAGGAGAATATTTGAGTTACGAGTTTGGTGTACATTTGAAAAACTGTGGAATAGTTTCGCAACTCACGCCACCCGGAACACCACAGCGTAATGGTGTGTCCGAACGTCGTAATCATACTTTACTAGATATGGTGCGATCTATGATGTCTCTTACCGATCTACCACTATCGTTTTGGGGTTATGCATTAGAGACAGCTGCATTCACGTTAAATAGGGCACCATCTAAATCCGTTGAGACGACACCATGTGAACTATGGTTTGGCAAGAAACCTAAGCTGTCATTTCTTAAATTTGGGGTTGCGATGCTTATATGAAAAAGTTTCATCCTGATAAGCTCAAACTCAAATCGGAGAAGTGCGTCTTCATAGGATATCCAAAGGAAACTATTGGATACACCTTCTATCACAGATCCGAAGGCAAGACTTTTGTTGCTAAATTCAGAAACTTTCTGGAGAAGGAGTTTCTCTCGAAAGAAGTGAGTGGGAGGAAAGTAGAACTTGACGAGGTAACTGTACCTGCTCCCTTATTGGAAAGTAGTACATCACAGAAAACTGTTTCTGTGACACCTACACCAGTTAGTGAGGAAGCTAATGATAATAATCATGAAACTTCAGAACAAGATACTACTGAACCTCGTAGATCAACCAGAGTAAGATCCGCGCCAGAGTGGTACGATAATCCTTTTCTGGAAGTCATGATACTAGATCATGATGAACCTACAAACTATGAGGAAGCGATGATGAGCCCAGATTCTGATAAATGGCTTGAGGCCATGAAATCTGAGATATGATCCATGTATGAGAACAAAGTATGGACTTTGGTTGACTTGCCCGATGATCGGCAAGCAATTGAGAATAAATGGATCTTCAAGAGGAAGACGCACGCTGATAGTAGTGTTACTATCTACAAAACTAGAATTGTCGCAAAAAGGTTTTCGACAAATTCAAGGTGTTGACTACGATGAGAGTTTCTCACTCGTATCTATGCTTAAGTCTGTTCGAATCATGTTAGCAATTGCCACATTTTATGAAATCTGGCAAATGGATAAACAAAACTGCATTCCTTAATGGATTTATTAAAGAAGAGTTGTATACGATGCAACTAGAAGGTTTTGTCGATCCTAAAGGTGTTAACAAAATATGCAAGCTCCAGCAATCCATCTATGGACTGGTACAAGCATCTCGGAGTTGGAATATATGCTTTGATGAGTTGATCAAAGCATATAGTTTTATACAGACTTGCGGTGAAGTCTGTATTTACGAGAAAGTGAGTGGGAGCACTACAACATTTCTGATAAGTATATGTGAATGACATATTGTTGATCGGAAATAATGTAGAATTATTCTGTAAAGCATAAAGGAGTGTTTAAAAGGAGTTTTTCAAAGAAAGACTTTGGTGAAGCTGCTTACACATTGAGCATCAAGATCTATATAGATAGATCAAGACGCTTGATAAATTTTTTTCAATGAATACATACCTTGATAAATTTTTGAAATAGTTCAAAATGGAACAGTCAAAGAAGGAGTTCTTGCCTGTGTTGCAAGGTGTGAAATTGAGTAAGACTCAAGACCCGACCATGGCAGAAAATAGAAAGAGAATGAAAGTCATTCCCTATGCCTCAGTCATAGGTTCTATAAAGTATGCCATGCTGTGTACCAGATCTATTGTATACCCTACACTAATAGGCATGGGAGTACAATAGTGATCTAGGAGCAGATCACTGGACAGCGGTCAAAATTATCCTTAGTGGAATAAGGATATGTTTCTCGATTATGGAGGTGAAAAAAAAGGTTCGCCGTAAAGGGTTACGTCGATGCAAGTTTTGACACAGATCTGGATGACTCTAAGTCTCGATCTAGATACATATTGAAAGTGGGAGCAATTAGTTAGAGTAGCTCCATGCAGAGCATTGCTGACATAAATATTTGCAAAATACTTACGGATCTAAATGTGACAGACCCGTTGACTAAGATTCTCTCACAAGCAAAACATGATCACACCTTAATACTCCTTGGGTGTTAATCACATAGCGATGTGAACTAGATTACTGAATCTAGTAAACCCTTTGGGTGTTGATCACATATTGATGTGAACTATGGGTGTTAATCACATGGTGATGTGAACTATTGCTGTTAAATCACATGGCGATGTGAACTAGATTATTGACTCTAGTGCAAGTGGGAGACTGAAGGAAATATGCCCTAGAGGCAATAATAAAGTTATTATTTATTTCCTTATAATCATGATAAATGTTTATTATTCATGCTAGAATTGTATTAACCGGAAACATAATACATGTGTGAATACATAGACAAACAAAGTGTCACTAGTATGCCTCTACTTGACTAGCTCGTTAATCAAAGATGGTTATGTTTCCTAACCATGAACAATGAGTTGTTATTTGATTAACGAGGTCACATCATTAGTTGAATGATCTGATTGACATGACCCATTCCATTAGCTTAGCACATGTTGCTATTGCTTTCTTCATGACTTATACATGTTCCTATGACTATGAGATTATGCAACTCCCGTTTGCCGGAGGAACACTTTGGGTGCTACCAAACGTCACAACGTAATTGGGTGATTATAAAGGAGCATTACAGGTGTCTCCAAAGGTAGATGTTGGGTTGGCGTATTTCGAGATTAGGATTTGTCACTCCGATTGTCGGAGAAGTATCTCTGGGCCCTCTCGGTAATACACATCACATAAGCCTTGCAAGCATTACAACTAATATGTTAGTTGTGAGATGATGTATTACGGAACGAGTAAAGAGACTTGCGGGTAACGAGATTGAACTAGGTATTGGATACCGACGATCGAATCTCGGGCAAGTAACATACCGATGACAAAGGGAACAACGTATGTTGTTATGCGGTCTGACCGATAAAGATCTTCGTAGAATATGTAGGAGCCAATATGGGCATCCAGGTCCCGCTATTGGTTATTGACCAGAGACGTGTCTCGGTCATGTCTACATTGTTCTCAAACCCGTAGGGTCCACACGCTTAAGGTTATGATGACAGTTATATTATGAGTTTATGCATTTTGATGTACAGAAGTTTGTTCGGAGTCCCGGATGTGATCACGGACATGACGAGGAGTCTCGAAATGGTCGAGACATAAAGATTGATATATTGGAAGCCTATGTTTGGACATCGGAAGTGTTCCGGGTGAAATCGGGATTTTACCGGGTTACCGGGAGGTTACCGAAACCCCCCCGGGAGCCATATGGGCCATCATGGGCCTTAGTGGAAAGGAGAAAGGGGCAGCCCAAGGGGGCTGCGTGCCTCCCCCTTCCCCTAGTCCTATTAGGACTAGGAGAGGTGGCCGGCCACCCCTCTCCCTCTTTCCCCCTTGGGAATCCTAGTTGGAATAGTATTGGGGGGGGAGTCCTACTCCCGGTAGGAGTAGGACTCCTCCTGCGCCTCTCTCTCTTGGCCGGCGCCCCCTCCCCCCTTGGCTCCTTTATATACTAAGGTAGAGGCACCCCAAAGACACACAAGTTGACACAAGTTGATCCACATGATCTATTCCTTAGCCGTGTGCGGTGCCCCCTGCCACCATATTCCTCGATAATACTGTAGCGGAGTTTAGGCGAAGCCCTGCTGCTGTAGTTCATCAAGATCGTCACCACGCCGTCGTGCTGACGAAACTCTTCCCCGACACTTTGCTGGATCGGAGTCCGGGGATCGTCATCGAGCTGAACGTGTGCTCGAACTCGGAGGTGCCGTAGTTTCGGTACTTGATCGGTTGGATCGAGAAGACGTACGACTACTTCCTCTACGTCGTGTCATCGCTTCCGCAGTCGGTCTGCGTTGGGTACGTAGACAATACTCTCCTCTTGTTGCTATGCATCACATGATCCTGTGTGCGCGTAGGAAAATTTTTGAAATTACTACGAAACCCAACATGGAGGCCCTGGAAGGGTGGCCCGAGGCTGGGAGGGGCTGGAGCTGCGGAGACGACCCGAGGGGATCGCCGGCAAGCTCGAGCTCGGGGACGGTGACCCGTGGCCTGCCCGGCCGGGCTACGGCTTTCTACGAGTTTGTGGAGTGTGTGTGAGGAGTGGATGATGCTTGAGGAGGCTAGGGAGAGCTCTATTTATAGTCGAGCGATGAGAGGGGCTCGGGCTCCGCCAGAGGACACCTAGACATGGTGCCCGGCGACGAACGGTGTCAGTGAGCGAGGGGAAGGCGACGCAACTCACGCGGGCACTGTGGGCGAGCGGAGACGAGCACGGGAGCGAGGGGGTGGCGACGAACATAGTGCGTAGCGCACTATTGGGTTGGCCGGACCGCGCCCGTGCTTGCTGTGGCAAGCTCCAGCGTCGGCGAGCCCCAGGAGAGAGTTATGAGGGTCGGGACGATGATCGGGGCAAAATTTGGCAAGGTTTGGCAGGCGGGGAAGCGATCACACGAGCAACAGGGGTGTGGGCGCGACGCAGAGCGCGTCGTCCGTATGCCAACACGCCTGGACGTACGTGGTCACCGCGTGAACTCTGACCTCAGGCCGAGCTAAGCCTAAACTTCATGTCTGACGTGTAGTTTGTGGTAGATTGACAGGTTACCACACTTTGGTTTGAGCTCAGGCGCAGTAACATGGATTTCAACTTCCTGGTAAGTTTTTGGACAATAACTTTGAGAGCTTACTGTGGTCAAAATACTGAGAGTTGGGAGCTGGGCTTTGGAGGTTAGCATTCATCTACTAAGGTAATGATGCACAAGAAAATTCAGCCACAAATGAGCAAGTAAAATGGTAGTTGCTGTAGAAACTACCATTTCTGTCCAGTACAGAAAATATTTTCTGTAGCAAAAATATTCCAAAAAGTGATGAAATATTTTTGCTCAGGAAGGTGCCCTAGGGTTCAAAGAATATTTGGGAATTTTCTAAGATTTTTGTGGGCAAGAAAAATTGGGGTTGCTTTGGAACACAAGGGGCTAGTTAGGGTTTTAGAGAGAAAATGAATATTTTTCATTAGAAAAATATTCATAATATTATTTTGAGATGGATCGGAGAACAAATGATGGCTTCGGGAGAGAAATACATCACTTGGGTGAAAGTCAAGGGTGTACCCAAGTGTTTAAGTCCATCTGAAGTGATTCTAAAATTTCAAATCCAAATCCAAACCACTTGAGAATCAGGCAAAGAGAAGAGGGAAAAAACCAGGCTGTCACAAACCTCCCCACTTAGGATGAATCTCGTCCTAGATATTCGGTTGCTTGGGAAAACCATTCTGGATAATGTGTCTTTAGAAATTCTTCTCGTTCCCAAGTCGATTCTGCCTCTGTGTGATGCTCCCACTGAACTTTGTAAAACTTCCTTTCTTTACTACGAGTGACCCTTTCCATCTGATCCAAAATTCTGACTGGACTCTCTTCATATGTTAAATCCTTTGACAACTCTATTCCTATCATAGCAGTCTTTTTCTCAGGCGGCGATATGCATCGCCTCAACTTTGAAACATGAAACACATTGTGCACTTCTGACAATTCTGGGGGTAGTTCCAACTGATATGCAACAATACCGACTTTGGACATAACTGTGAATGGACCAATAAATATGGATGCCAACTTTCCATGATTCTAGAATCTCTTGACTCCTTTCATAGGAGTGACTCAGAGGTATACGTGTTCTCCGGGTTTAAAACCGATATGTCAGTGTTTTGCATCACAATAACTCTTCTGTCGAGATTTGGCCAATTGCAATCTATCTCGGATTTCCTTGACTTGCTTCTCAGCTTCCATCATGAGATCCGTTCCAAAAATACGGCTATCTCCAGTTTGAGACCAATTTAAAGGAGTGCGGCACTTACGGCCATACAAAGCTTCCTACGGTGACATCTTTAGACTGTTCTGGAAGCTGTTATTGTATGAGAACTCGGCATACGGCAGGCAGTCTTCCCATTTAGGCCCTTGGGCCAAAGCGCAGGCTCGTAGCATATCTTCGAGTATTTGGTTTACCCGCTCAGTTTGTCCATCAGTCTGAGGATGATAAGCGGTACCATATTTTAGCAATGTCCCCAAAGCTTGGTGGAGATGTGACCACAAAGCGGAGGTAAAAAGTGACCCGCGGTCAGAAGTGATTGTTCGAGGCACTCCGTGCAGACTAACTATTCTGGACACATACAGTTGTGCGAGTTGATTGGCTTGATATGTGGTTCTGATAGGGATAAAGTGAGCAACCTTGGTTAAGGTGTCCACTATGACCCAAACCGCATTGTTGCCTCACTGAGTTTTAGGTAGCCCTGTGACAAAATCCATGCAGACATCATCCCATTTCCATTGTGAAACTGGCAATGGTTGGAGAAGTCTGGCTGCCTTCTGATGTTCTTCCTTCACCTTGTTGCATATGTCGCAACTTGCCACAAAATAGGCAATGTCTTTCTTCATTCCATCCCACCAGAATATTTGCCGAAGGTCTTCATACATTTTAGTACCTCCAGGGTGAATAGAATGCGAAGATTCATGTGCTTCCGACAGGTTTCTTCCTTAAATCCTCCTGACTGGGTACAAAAATCCTTCCACGAAATCGGAGGGTACCATGTTGATCCTTAGAAAAGTGTGAAGTTTGTCCTTCTAACATACTCTTGGCACATTTCTACAGGACGGTATCACCTGGCTGGGCCTTGCGGATGTCTTCCTCGAGTGTAGGTACAACTTCCATAATATTAGCAAGACCATCATCAACTATGACCAGGTTGAGCTGAGCAATCTCCTCTTGAAGTTCAGGAGGCAAGGATTCCATTATGGTATTCAGGCTGACAGGCTTTCGGCTGAGTGCATCGGCAACCACGATGGCCTTACCCGGGTGGTAATTTATTCCAAGATCATAGTCCTTGACTAACTCAAGCCATCTTCATTGATAGAGATTTAAATATGGCTGAGTAAATATATACTTGGGACTTTTGTGGTCGGTAAAAATTTGGCACCTCTTCCCAATGAGGTTGTGTCTCCAAATTTTTAAAGCATGAACCACTGTGGCCAATTCCAGATCATGAGTAGGATAATTTCCCTCGTGGGGTCGTAGCTGTCGCGATGCATATGCTACCACCATGTCGTCTTGCATAAGTACGCATCCAAGACCCTGTCTGGAGGTGTTGCAGTACACATTAAAGCTGCGGTAGATGTCTGGAAGAGTCAACACAGGTGCTGTCGTCAGCCGGATTTTTAGCTCATTGAAACTTTTCTCATAGTCCTCAATCCATTCAAACTTCTTATATTTCTTGAGCAGCTCCATCATGGGTTTAGCAATCTTGGAAAACCCTTCAATGAAATGACGGTAGTAGCCGGCTAATCAAAGAAAACTCCAGATTTGTGATACAGTTGTGGGTGCCAACCAATCGAGCACATCCTTTACTTTGCTCGGGTCCACGGCTGTACCTTCTGCGGGCAGCACATGTCCAAGAAATCCAACTCGCTTGAGCCAAAACTTGCATTTACTAAATTTGGCGTATAGCTGATGGTCACGGAGTCGTTGTAGCATAGCTCTGAGGTGTTCTTTGTGCTCTTCTTCACTTTTTGAGTATATAAGTATGTCAACGATGAAGACCACCACGAATTTATCGAGGAAGTCCATGAATACTTTATTCATCATATGCATGAAGAAGGCAGGGGCATTGGTGAGACCAAAGGACATAACTGTATATTCATAAAGACCGTACCGAGTAGTGAATGCGGTCTTAGGAATATCTTCCTTTTTAATCTTGAGTTGATGATATCCTGTCCTTAAATCAATTTTGGAGAATACCTTGGCCCCACTGAGCTGATCAAACAAGTCATCAATCCTGGGCAGTGGATATTTATTTTGGATGGTGACATCATTTAGCTGACGGTAATCCACACACATGCGGAGGCTGCGATCCTTCTTATCCACGAAGATAGCAGGTGATCCCCATGGTGAAGAGCTGAGACGGATATATCCTTTTTGGAGCATTCCATCAAGTTGTTTCTTTAGGTCCACTACTTCTGATGAAGGCATCCGGTAATACTTATTATATAACGGTGTGGTTCCGAGCACAAGATCTATTGCAAACTCAAGCTCTTGATCGGGCGGCATGCCTGGCAGTTCTTCTGGAAATACATCAAGAAACTCAGTGACCATAGGAATTAATTCCAACTCACCAACCACAGCGGTGAAGACCATTTCTTTCTTGGGTATGCTCCTGCGAGCATAGAATTTGGTAGTCTGCCCCTCTTGACTAGTCAAAGTGACTTCTCGGGTCGCACAATTTATGCCTACTTGATATTGGGTCAAACAATTCATTCCCAAAATAATGTCCAGCTTTACAGACTCAATGATTATCAAGGAATTTGGAAAACGGGCTCCCTTGATATTGATTTCCAGATTACGGCAGACCAGATTACTCTTGATCAAATATCCCGGGGATTGTACCAGCATATTCTTGCCCAAAAGCGAACAAGGAAATTTGTTTTCGGCAACAAAACTCCGCGAAATAAAAGAGTGGGAACCCAGAGTCAAATAAAATTATAGCAGATATGTTATTAACAGAAAACATACCAATGACGACTTCGGGGTTCTCTTGGGCTTCGTCTACAGAGAGATGATGAACGTGCCCAATGATGTTTTGCTGGGTAGGGTATGACTCCATAAAGTTGACTTGTGGCCTGAATAGAGCATTTGCCTTGTCGTTCTTGGGACACTGTCTGGCATAATGTCCGGTTTGCCCACAACAGAAGCAAGAATTGTTGCGCTGGCACTCTTCTCGCACCGGGTTGGTCACGACATTCTTGACTTGGGTGGTGGTTTTGTTAACATTCTGCTGCAAATTGGGCTTGACTCGACCTGAGTATGCTGCCAGGTACGAGCCTTTTGCACTGGCTGCACTTCCTTCCTTGGCTCGAACTTCCGCTTGTGATTGTTATTAGCAGGCCTATTGTCCGATACGAGCTTGTGCTCCCTTTCAACAATGAAAGCCTTGTTTACCAGAGTTTGGAAATCTAGGAAATCAAACATACTGAGGGTACATCAGAGTTGCGGGTTTAATTCCCCAAGAAACATGTCAATCTTTCTTTCTTCGGTGGCCACGTCATAAAGTGAGTAACGGGCTAAATGATTGAAATTTTGCAAATATTCACCCACAGACTGACTTCCTTGGAGGAGGGCGAGAAATTCAGGCTGCTTAACCTTAATAATTCCAGTAGGAATATGATATTTCCGGAACTAGTCCTTGAATTTTGCCCAGGTGATTTCTTCATCGGCAGGCCACATGGCTTTTGCATTTTCCCACCATATGGCGGCAGCGCCTTCAAGATAATGAGTTGCAAACAGAACTTTATCATATTCTTTAGTACAAGCAATCTCAAGCTTCCTCTCAATGGTTCGCAACCAAGGGATAAATAACCTGACTGAAACTGGGAGTCTTGCTTCTCTGAAAATCTGACAGCTTGGACTGATGATCGTTCTGATTTCCATTCTGTCCAACCACAGCTTGCGCACTCCTTAATATTTCAATCAGATCATTATTCCTCCTTTCCTCAAACATACACAGAATTTTCTCTGTGGAGGGCGGATTTGGCGGTGGAGGCGGTGGTGGAACGTATAGCTTGGGGGAGTGTCCTGCCTGTCGTGCGGAACAACGAATGGGAGCATCCTCATGAGCATCGCTAGTGCTGCCTCCCCGCGTCATCCTATTGTGGATTTTTCCCAAGACAACGCAAACGAGATGAGAAACATCCAAAATAAAATTGGGGAAAAGCCAGCAACAAAGCCCGAGAGAAAACGAAATAGCGAAGAAAATACGATGAATAAAATAGTGTTCCATCATAATTATACATAGACTCATACATGAAAGATAAACAATATGCCAAGTTCAACTACTCTCATACATGAAATGGAGCATCATGAGTCATACGACTACATCCGTACATCACCTGACGACTGCGGATACTCAAATGCTCTACTGCTCTGCTGGTGTTGCGGGGTCCTCTCCTGAAGCGGACTCGGATCCTGAACTGGGGACGTTAACTGAAACCTCCGGGTTAAAGGTAACACGACGACGCTGCCTCGAGGGCTCTCCCTTCGGGGCAGGTGCAGGGTGAAGCATCGGGGCTACGGGAGTAGTGAGAAGGGAAACCCACTCAGCAGGAGCACTAAGAGGATTCACGGCCGAGGTGCCCGAGCTACTCGGAGGAGTAACCGGTGAAATATGTGAACTAGAACTGGATGGAATATAAGGGGTAAATCCCGTAGAGGATGGATTAGTGAAAGATCTAGTAGTGGCTAAAGCAGTACGAGCACGAGTCAGCTCATGCATCATAAGGTAGCTAGCAGTGATATAACGAGAAAGGTGGCTAGCAACACTATCAGACTCCGGATCAATGATAGGAAAACAGACACGACCATTGTTGTGCAGAGAGGGATAGTAGTGGAAACCTAGGTGGTTCTGCATCCGGACCTCGTTATAACGAAGCTCGACACGGACCTCGAATGCAGCAAACTGAATGGCCTGGGAAGCGGTAGAAGCAAAATTGCTTCGAGAGGTACGGGTGTAAGTGCTGGAATCGGAACTGGTGCGCAAAGTAACCACTGCGTGATACTCATACACCGAGCCTGCTAGACGCTCCCGGTACACATGATAGACTGGGTCGTCACCAAGGGGGTACAGCCGATGCCACACGTTACGAAGGAGATGCGGCGACGTGTACGGCATCAGCTGCAACTAGCACGGATACGGCACCAGAGCCATCTACACTCACAACCGTTAGCAGGTTAGCATAAAAATAAAACGAGTGCATACAATGCAACAACCAGCTACAAATGCTACCGGCACTCAACTTAAACTCGTAACTAATGTCCAGTTAACACATCGTAGTCTAGCATGGCCTACAGTCAGCGCGGCTTTGATACCAAGCGTTGTGGTACCCCGGCTCAGAGCAACCGGTTTACCATGCATTGCCAGCCCAGAGACCATGTCTTCTGGCAACACACAACATCTTGGTACAGAAAACAACCACTTTATTGATGCTAGCGGATCATAGTTCATATTACAACAGGCGGCGAGGCGAACGGCACACAGGGCGGCTGAACAATATGTACATTATTTTTATTGATGCTAGCGGATCATAGTTCATATTACAACAGGTGGCGAGGCGAACGGCACACAGGGCGGCTGAACAATATGTACATTATTTAGTGAACATAAATGGGGCCTCGATCATAACAACTATGCGGCAGTGAAACGACATTGTAGCAGAACTCCATAGCACAGGGACACCGATGTGGACAAGATCTAGACTCGAACAGCACTCCTGATGACCCACAAGTATCGGGGATATATCATAGTCCTTTCAATAAGTAAGAGTGTCGAACCCAACGAGGAGCAGAAGAAAATGATAAGTGGTTTCCGGCAAGGTATTCTCTGCAAGTACTGAAATAAGTGGTAACAGATAGTTTTGTGATAGGATAATTTGTAACGAGCAACAAGTAACAAGAGTAAATAAAGTGAAGCAAGGTGGCCCAATCCTTTTTGTAGCAAAGGACAAGCCTGGACAAACTTTGATATAGGGAAAAACACTCCCGAGGACACATGGGAATATCATCAAGCTAGTTTTCATGACGTTCATATGATTCGCGTTCGGTACTTTGATGATCTGATATGTGGGTGGACCGGTGCTTGGGTGCTATCCTTACTTGGACAAGCATCCCACTTATGATTAACCTCTATTGTAAACATCCGCAACTACAACAAAAGTATTAAGGTAAACCTAACCATAGCATGAAACATACGGATCCAAATCAGCCCCTTATGAAGCAACGCATAAACTAGGGTTTAAGCTTCTGTCACTCTAGCAACCCATCATCTACTTATTACTTCCAAATGCCTTCCTCTAGGCCCAAATAATGGTGAAGTGTTATGTAGTCGACATTCAAATAACACCATTAGAGGAGAGACAACATACATCTCATCAAAATATTGAACGAATACCAAATTCACATGACTACTAATAGTAAGACTTCTCCCATGTCCTTAGGAACAAACGTAACTACTCACAAAGCATATTCATGTTCATAATCAGAGGGGTATTAATATGCATATAGGATCTGAACATATGATCTTCCACCAAATAAACCAACTAGCATCAACTACAAAGAGTAATTAAGACTATTAGCAACCTACTAGTACCAATCCCGGACTTGGAGACAAGAATTGGATACAAAAGATGAACTAGGGTTTTGAGAGGAGATGGTGCTGGTGAAGATGTTGATGGAGATTGCCCTCTCCCAATGAGAGGAGCGTTGGTGATGATGGTGGCGATGATTTCCCCCTCCCGAAGGGAAGTTTCCCTGCCAGAACAGCTCCGCCAGAACCCTAGATTGGTTCCGCCAAGATTCCACCTCGTGGTGGCGGAGTTTCATTCGAGAAGATGGCTTATGATTTTTTTCCTCATCGAAAGACTTCATATAGCGGAAGATGGCCATCGGAGGGCCACCAGGGGGCCCACGAGGTAGGGGGCGCGCCCCCCACCCTCGTGGGCAGGGTGTGGCCCCCCTGGTGAACTTCTTGCGCTCAGTATTTTTATATATTCTGAAAACGTCTTCTGTGAAGTTTCAGGACTTTTCGAGCTGTGCAGAATAGGTCTCTAATAGTTGCTCCTTTTCCAGCCCAGAATCCCAGCTGCCGGCATTCTCCCTCTTTATGTAAACCTTGTAAAATAAGAGAGAATAGGCATAAGTATTGTGACATAATGTGTAATAACAGCCCATAATGCAATAAATATCGATATAAAAGCATGATGCAAAATGGACGTATCAACTCCCCCAAGCTTAGACCTCGCTTTTCCTCAAGCGAAAGCCGAAAACGAAAAATATGTCCACATGTTTAGAGATTGAGGTGTCGATAAAAGTAAAATACGTACATGAGGGCATCATGATCATTCTTAGAACAACAACTTACATAATTCTTGTCATATGATTTCTTATGCTAGAGTGATAATTCAATAACAATTTCAAGTATGAATCGTAAACTTCATTGAAAACTAACAAACTATAATCTCAATCATTGGAGCAATTGCAATTTATCATAACATAGGAAAGAGTCAATATATAAGAGCTTTTCAGCAAGTCGACATACTCAACTATCATATAGTCTTTCACAATTGCTGACACTCACGCAATACTTATGGCTATGGAGTTTCAATCGGACACAAAGAAAGATAGGGGCTTATAGTTTTTCCTCCCAACATTTTACCTCAAGGGTAATGTCAACAATAATAGTTCATGAAAACTCACATCCAATTAGCTATATATAGCAAGATCTTTCCAACATGCTGTGCTTGCCAAAGGGTAAAATGTAAAAAGGAAGGGTGAAGATCACCATGAGTCTTATGCAAGGTAGAAGATAAAAGTAAAAGATAGGTCCTTCGCAGAGGGAAGCAGAGGTTGTCATGCGCTTTTATGGTTGGATGCACAAAATATTAATGCGAAAGAATGTCACTTTATATTGCCACTTGTGATATGGACCTTTATTATGCAGTTTGTCGCTTTTATTTCTTCCATATCACACGATGTATAAAGCTTATTTTCTCCCACACTAATAAGTCATACATATTTAGAGAGCAATTTTTATTGCTTGCACCGATGAAAACTTACTTGGAGGATCTTACTCAATCCATAGGTAGGTATGGTGGACTCTCATGGCAAAACTGGTTTAAGGGTATTTGGAAGCACAAGTAGTATCTCTACTGGGTGCGATGAATTTGGCTAGCATGAGAGGGAAAGGCAAGCTCAACCATGTTGGATGATCCATGACAATATAATTTATCTCAGATGTTAGAAAACATAACCCATTACGTTGTCTTCCTTGTCCAATGCCAACTCTTTAGCATGTCTTATTTTAATGAGTGCTCACAATCATAAAATATGTCCAAGATAGTATATTTATATGTGAAGACCACTCTTTCTTTATTACTTCCTATTAATTGCAATGATGACCAAAACTATGTTTGTCAACTCTCAACAACTTTTATTCATCATACTCTTTCTATGTGAGCTCATTACTCTCCATAAGATCCTTATGATCTCTTTGTTTCCCTTTTTATTTATTTCTCTTTTCTTTTATTCACTTAGGATCATGGCAAAATAATCAAGCCCTTGACTCAACACTAATCTTTATTATATATAGCTCACAGACTCGATTACATAGAAGGATCATAAAGCAAAACTCACAACTATATCATACTAAGAACTTTTATTCTACTAGATCAAGATATTACCAAAAGGATCGAACTAAGAAAAACGGTAAAGATAAAAGTGATGGTGATACAACACCAGGGCACTCCCCCAAGCTTGGCAGTTGCCAAGGGGAGTGCCCATACCCATGTGATTATGTCTCTCTTTTCGGGGATGGTGATGTGATATTCTTGGCGATGATGCCCCTCAGGTTACGATTCTCCTCCTCGAGCTTATTGACTTGCTGCTTGAGGTCCATTATTTCCTTTTGGGGTTTTCCTGTAACAGCCAAATCTCCCTGCACCCAAGGGTGCTGCATACCTGCAGGAGAACCAGTGACACTCTTTTTCATATTCTCATAAGAAAGAAATCTAACATTTGAAGGGATAACCGAGTTTGGAATAGCCGAGCTATGCAGTTCTCCCATTGTGAATCCAGCTCGGAAGCGGGAAGTGACTTCTTGATCCTCTTCCATGGCATCTATCCTATTCAAATCAGCCTCCATCTCTTCCTCTGTTGCTGGCCCAAAGAGGTCAACATTGTTGTTTGTCATTGATCTTCGTGCCGGATGAGACACCCAGCTCTCCCCGGCTGACTCTTGCGAAGACATCTTGCTCTAATCTACAGCAGCAACAGCTCGAAACACAAACAAAGGATAATTGTGTGATACGGGAGTCAAAACCCCCGGGAGATTATATAATGAATTTGTACCGACCAAAATACGTGTTGTGTACGAAAACGGAGTCTGAAAAGTGCACGAGGTGCCCACGAGGTAGGGGGCGCGCCAGGGGGGTAGGGAGCGCCCTCCACCCTCGTGGAGCCCTCGTGTCCTTCCCGGACTGCTTCTTGTTTTCCTATTTTTCTAAATATTCCAAAACGGAGAAATATTGCCTTAAAAACTGTTTTGGAGTCGGTTTACTTACTATACCACATACCTATTCCTTTTCGGAGTCTGAAACATTCCGGAAAGTGTCCCTTATGTATTCCTCCGGGGTTACAGTTTCAATAACATTGGTTTCGACACTTATGGGATTACGTGAGATATAGTGTTTGATTCTTTGACCGTTCACCACCTTTGGATTTGTGCCTTCAAAGTTGTTGATTTTTATGGCACCGGAATGATAGACCTCCTCGATAACGTAAGGACCTTCCCATTTAGAGAGAAGTTTTCCTACAAAAAATCTTAAACGATAGTTGTATATCAATACATAATCACCTACATTAAACTCACGCTTTTGTATCCTTTTATTATGCCATCTTTTAAATTTTTCTTTAAACAACTTGGCATTTTCGTAGGCTTGGGTTTTCCATTCATCGAGTGAGCTAATATCAAATAACCTCTTCTCACCGGCAAGTTTGAAATCATAATTGAGCTATTTAATGGCCCAATAAGCCTTATGTTTTAGTTCGAGAGGAAAGTGACATGCTTTTCCATAAACCATTTTATACGGAGATATACCCATAGGATTTTTATATGCAGTTCTATAGGCCCATAATGCATCATCAAGTTTCTTGGACCAATTCTTTCTAGATCTATTAACAGTCTTTTGCAAAATTAATTTGAGTTCTCTATTACTCAATTCTACTTGACCACTAGATTGCGGGTGATAAGGAGATGCAATTCTATGATTAACATCAAATTTAGCAAGCATTTTACGGAAAGCACCATGAATAAAATGTGAACCACCATCAGTCATTAAATATCTAGGGACTCTAAACCTCGGAAAAATAAATTCTTTAAGCATTTTAATAGAGGTGTTATGATCAGCACTACTAGTTGGAATAGCTTCTACCCACTTAGTAACATAATCAACAACAACTAAAATATGTGTATATCCATTAGAGGCAGGAAAAGGTCCCATATAGTCAAAGCCCCAAACATCAAATGGTTAAATAACGATGAATAATTCATAGGCATTTCTTGATGTCTACTAATATTACCAATTCTTTGACATTCATCACAAGATAAGACAAACTTACGGGCATCTTTGAAGAGAGTAGGCCAATAAAAACCAGATTGCAATACCTTATGTGCAGTTCTATCACCAGCATGGTGTCCTTCATAAGCTTCGGAGTGGCACTTGCGTAGGATATGTTCCTGTTCATGCTCAGGTACACAACGTCTAATAACACCATCTACTCCTTCTTTATAAAGATGTGGGTCATCCCAAAAGTAATGCCTCAAATCATAGAAGAACTTTTTCTTTTGCTGGTATGTGAAACTAGGTGGTATAAATTTAGCAACAATGTAATTAGCATAATCAGCATACCATAGCGCAGTATGAGAAGCATTTATGACATTTAATTTCTCATCAGGAAAGCTATCATCAATAGGTAGTGGGTCATCAAGCACATTTTCTAACCTAGACAAGTTGTCTACAACGGGGTTCTCAGCTCCCTTTCTATCAACAATATGTAAGTCAAATTCTTGTAGCAAGAGAACCCATCTAATAAGTCTAGGTTTAGCATCTTTCTTTTCCATAAGATATTTAATAGCAGCATGATCAGTGTGAATAGTTACTTTAGAATCAACAATATAAGGTCTGAACTTATCACAAGCAAATACAAGTGCTAAGAATTCTTTTTCGGTAGTAGCATAATTTCTTTGAGCATTGTCTAGGGTTTTACTAGCATATTGGATAATGTTTAATTTCTTATCAACTCTTTGCCCTAGAACAGCACCTATAGCATAATCACTAGCATCACACATAATTTCAAAAGGTAAATTCCAATCAGGTGGCTGAACAATAGGTGCAGAGATCAATGCTTTCTTAAGTATTTCAAATGCTTCTACACAATCATCATCAAAGACAAATGGTATATCTTTTTGTAATAAATTAGTCAGAGGCTGAGAAATTTTTGAGAAGTTCTTAATGAACCTCCTATAAAATCTGGCGTGACCAAGGAAACTTCTTATACCTTTGATGTCCTTGGGACATGGCATCTTTTCAATAGCATCAACCTTGGCTTTATCAACCTCAATACCTCTTTCAAAAAATTTATGCCCCAAGACAATACCTTCATTAACCATAAAGTGGCACTTTTCCCAATCCAAGACAAGATTAGTTTCTTCACATCTCTGCAAAACTGGATCAAGGTTGCTCAAGCAATCATCAAAAGAAGATCCATAGACGGAGAAATCTTCCATGAAAACCTCACAAATCTTTTCACAGAAGTCAGAGAATATAGCCATCATGCATCTTTGAAAGGTAGAAGGTGCATTACATAAACCAAAAGGCATACGTCTATAAACAAAAGTACCAAAAGGGCAAGTAAAAGTAGTCTTTGATTGATCCTTGGCTGCCACGGGTATTTGAGAGAAACCAGAATAACCATCTAGAAAGCAAAAATGTGTGTGTTTGGATAATCTTTCTACCATTTGATCGATAAAAGGTAAGGGGTAATGATCCTTTTTAGTGGCCTTATTTAATTTGCGGAAATCAATTACCATCCTATAACCTGTAATAATTCTTTGAGGAATCAATTCATCTTTATCATTAGGAACGATAGTAATACCTCCCTTCTTAGGGACACAATGGACAAGACTTACCCACTGACTATCAGCAACTGGATAAATTATACCTGCCGCAAGGAGTTTTAGTATTTCCTTTCTTACCACGTCTTTCATTTTAGGATTCAGCCGTCGTTGATGATCACGAACTGGTTTAGCATCTTCTTCCAAATTTATTTTATGTTGACATAGAGTGGGACTAATGCCCTTAAGATCATTAAGAGTATACCCAATAGCGGCACGGTGCTTCTTAAGAGTTTTCAATAATCTCTCTCTACCTCATGCTCTGAAAAGGTTAGCACTAATAATAACAGGATATATCTTTTTCTCATCAAGACAAGCATATTTAAGAGTATCAGGCAACGGTTTAAGCTCAAACACGGGATCGCCCTTGGGTGGAGGAGGATCCCCTAGGATTTCAACAGGAAAATTGTGTTTTAGGATAGGTTCCTATTTAAAGAATACTTCATCTATTTCCCTTCTTTCATTCATAAACATATCATTTTCATGGTCTAGCAAATATTGTTCTAAAGGATCACTAGGAGGTATGGCAATAGAAGCAAGACCAATAGTTTCATCCTTACTAGGTAATTCTTCTTCACAGTGTTGTCTACTAAATTTAGAGAAATTAAATTCATGAGACATATCATCTAAACCGATAGTAACAACATCCTTTTTGCAATCTATCTTAGCATTAACAGTGTTTAAGAAGGGTCTACCAAATATAATGGGACAAAAGATATCTTGTGGGGAACCAAGAACAAGAAAATCAGCATGATATTTAGTTTTCCCACACAAGACTTCAACATCTCTAACAATTCCCATTGGTGAAATAGTATCTCTATTGGCAAGTTTAATTGTGACATCAATATCTTCTAACTCAACAGGTGCAATATCATGCATGATTTCTCTATATAGGCCAATAGGTATTGCACTAGCACTGGCACCCATATCACATAAGCCATGATAACAATGATCTCCTATTTTAACAGAAATAACAGGCATGCCTACCACCGGTCTAGGTTTATCTTTAGCACAAGGTTTAGCAATTCTAGCAGTTTCATCACAGAAATAAATAACATGCCCATCAATATTATCAGCCAAGAGATCTTTAACAATAGCAATATTAGGTTCAACTTTAACTTGCTCAGGAGGTGTATATGTTCTAATATTTCTTTTACGAACCACAGTTGAAGCTTTAGCATGATCCTTTATCCTAATAGGGAAAGGTGGTTTCTCAACATAAGAAGTCAGAACAATAGGATCATTATAAGTGATAATCTTTTCTTCAACTTTAATAGGTGCAGCTACTTTTACTTCTATGGGAGGATGATATTTAAACCACTTCTCCTTGGGGAGATTAACATAAGTAGCAAAAGATTCACAGAAAGAAGCTACTATCTCAGAGTCAAGTCCATATTTAGTGCTAAATTTACGGAAAACATCGGTATCCATAAAAGATTTAACACAATCAAACTTAGGTGTCATACCTGACTCCTTTCCTTCATGGAGGTCCCAATCTTCAGAGTTGTGTTTAATTCTTTCTAATAAATCCCATTTGAATTCAATAGTCTTCATCATAAAAGAGTTAGCACAAGAAGTATCGAGCATGGTGCGATTGTTATCAGAAAGCCGAGCATATAAATTTTGAATAATCATCTCTCTTGAGAGCTCATGATTGGGGCATGAATATAACATTGATTTAAGCCTCCCCCAAGCTTGAGCGATGCTTTCTCCTTCGCGAGGAAAAAATTATATATATATATATATATATATATATATATATATATATATATAATTGTGATCACGATGAACAAGATGCATAGGATAAAACTTCTGATGAAATTCCAATTTCAATCGTTTGTAGTTCCATGACCCCGTATCATCACATAGCCTATACCATGTCAATGCATCTTCCTTCAAAGATAAAGGGAAGACCTTCTTCTTAACAACATCTCCGGGTGCACCTGCAAGCTTAAATAATCCACAAACTTCATCAACATATATTAGGTGCTCATCAGGATGCATTGTTCCGTCTCCTGCAAAAGGATTAGCTAGCAGTTTTTCTAACATACCCGAAGGAATTTCAAAGCAGACATTTTCATTTTCATTTTCAGTAGGTTCAGTAGGTTGAGGAGCAACTCTTTGCTCTACTGGTCGGGGTGAAGATACCCCGCACAAGCCCCTCAGAGGATTACTTTCCATCGTAACAAGTGATAGTAAATTTCAGCACACTATATAAATTTTTCCTTACCAAATTCCACCTACCAAAGGCGGTTCAGTCCCCGGCAACGGTGCCAGAAAAGAGTCTTGATGACCCACAATTATAGGGGATCTATCGTAGTCCTTTTGATAAGTAAGAGTGTCGAACCCAACGAGGAGCAGAAGGAAATGATAAGCGGTTTCTAGCAAGGTATTCTCTGCAAGTACTGAAATAAGTGGTAACAGATAGTTTTGTGATAGGATAATTTGTAATGAGCAACAAGTAACAAGAGTAAATAAAGTGCAGCAAGGTGGCCCAATCCTTTTTGTAGCAAAGGACAAGCCTGGACAAACTCTTATATAGAGAAAAGCGCTCCCGATGACACATGGGAATATCATCAAGCTAGTTTTCATCACGTTCATATGATTTGCATTCGGTACTTTGATAATCTGATATGTGGGTGGACCGGTGCTTGGGTGTTTTCCTTACTTGGACAAGCATCCCACTTATGATTAACCGCTATTGCAAGCATCCGCAACTACAACAAAAGTATTAAGGTAAACCTAACCATAGCATGAAACATATGGATCCAAATCAGCCCCTTACGAAGCAACGCATAAACTAGGGTTTAAGCTTCTGTCACTGTAGCAACCCATCATCTACTTATTACTTCCCAATGCCTTCCTCTAGGCCCAAATAATGGTGAAGTGTTATGTAGTCGACGTTCACATAACACTACTAGAGGAGAGACAACATACATCTCATCAAAATATCGAACGAATACAAATTCACATGACTACTAATAGCAAGACTTCTCCCATGTCCTTAGGAACAAACGTAACTAATCACAAAGCATATTCATGTTCATAATCAGAGGGGTATTAATATGCATATAGGATCTGAACATATGATCTTCCACCAAATAAACCAACTAGCATCAACTACAAAGTGTAATTAACACTACTAGCAACCTACTAGTACCAATCCCGGACTTGGAGCCAAGAATTGGATACAAAAGATGAACTAGGGTTTTGAGAGGAGATGGTGCTGGTGAAGATTTTGATGGAGATTGCCCTGTCCCGATGAGAGGAGCATTGGTGATGACGATGGCGATGATTTCTCCCTCCCGGAGGGAAGTTTCCCCAGCAGAACAGCTCCGCCAGAACCCTAGATTGGTTCCGCCAAGGTTCCGCCTCGTGGCGGCGGAGTTTCGTCCGAGAAGATGGGTTATGATTTTTTTCCTCATCGAAAGACTTCATATAGCAGAAGATGGCCATCGGAGGGCCACCAGGGGGCCCACGAGGTAGGGGGTGCGCCCAGGGGGGTAGGGCGCGCCCCCCACCCTCGTGGCCAGGGTGTTGCCCCCTGGTGAACTTCTTGCGCTCAGTATTTTTTATATATTTTGAAAACATCTTCTGTGAAGTTTCAGGACTTTTGGAGCTGTGCAGAATAGGTCTCTAATATTTGCTCCTTTTCTAGCCCAGAATCCCAACTGCCGGCATTCTCCCTCTTTATGTAAACATTGTAAAATAAGAGAGAATAGGCATAAGTATTGTGACATAATGTGTAATAACATCCCATAATGCAATAAATATCGATATAAAAGTATGATGCAAAATGGACGAATCAACTCCTTTCCAACGAGACTTACCTGAAAGCTGGCATGAGACGCCAGGTCAGTACATTGAATGTACTTGCAAGCTCACAACAAACATAAGCATAATGACAAGCAATATCATGGTATTTAACCAATTGCTTTACTAATGCAACATCATATCATACATGTAGTGATCATGATCTTGTGATATAAGTCCCTCGAACTTGCTTACCAAATGGTGATCGCTCTCAGATCACAAACGGGACAACCTCGTGGTGTTTGATCGGGTTACCTTGTAACCAAACGGTGGTCTTACCGAGATCACAAACAGACCAACAACTTGGTCTCCATCAACACAATGTTTTCCCAAACATCATCTTCTCAATGGTGCAAAGTTCATATCTTAGTGTGCAAAATTAATTTAAACATTGACCCATGGTGTGATCTACTTAAGAGCGTGTCCATAACCGTGGACTCGGCTATTGATAGATTTAATACACTCTCAGAGGTAGCGCATTGTACCCACACCATGGAACCCAGGGCCTCACACTCCCATTTGGGTGGACCAACGGTGTTCCGACGAAACCCCTCCATTGCCATGACACTGTCCCGGCCACTTTGACTCACTCCCCACTGGGCTAGTCCTGGGTGGCCCCGTGTCTACCGAAGACACCAATGGCCACCGTCGTGGCAAAACATAAATGGTCCCAAACAGGGACAAGGTACCATAACACAACAATGGGCACACAAGGCTATGTCTGCTTATAGGGCCAGGGTACCACACGCCCATAACCTTCCCTCGTTGGAGGCACCAACCAGAGGCATGACAACGGACCGAATAAAGGCCTTCCCATAAAGGTAAATGTGGTTTCACTAGGAAAACTCGATTCAGTGGCACCATGACTCGATCAACGATATGTTCAAGTTTGTTATTATCAGGTTCAACTTAAGGTGAAAATAAACGGTGTCATGATATGCCATGAAAAAGCATCACAAACATATGCATCATATATCGACGGAAATAACTGGTTCAACCATATCCACACTATGCATAGACATCAACAGCTCATAACACCCCTCTGGCTATGATTTATCATCACTTTAGACGGAATCTTTACTTAGCAAATTTATCATTTATCTCATTTAAGAAAATAACCCAAAAATAATTACTTATATCCATAACCATATTACTCCTTCCTAACAAATATTACTTCTAGTTACTTAACCAACCAAATTAGCTTCAAACTTATGTAAACTAAGCATATCAACTCAAACAAGCAACCAACAGAATATAAATATTATTCCAGTGATTTAAATGCATGGATTAAACCATTAATTCAAGTTGAAAAATCACAAATATTGTAATGGCACCATGAAAATGTTGTTGTGGCTTGCCTTAGTGCAGATGAGATTCACAATCCTCGTGGTGATCCTCAAGACAAGCTTCACTTTCCGAAAACAATTATAAACACAAAAAGAAAACATCAAGAACGCTTCTGAAATTCACCAGGAAATCTAGACAGCAGAGAATAATCTCTTTTTTGGCGAGCTTCTATATTTATTCATAAAGAACACAATGCAAAAAGAATCAATTCATTTGGACTTATGGTTAAAAAGTTTTGGCTGTTTGAAGCTCTCTGGATAATATTGAATTTTGAATTTAAATAAACAGAACTGGGGGTGACATCGAAGGCGTAAACCTCGCGGGCACCACCACTCGTACCGCTTTGGGGGCATACAGAGTGGCTGACTAGCGGGCCCCGCTAGTCAGGTGAGAGAGAGGGGACATGGAAACAGAAGGTGGCGAGGCTCCGCCGGAGCACACGCCGGCGAGGAGGGCTCCTTGGCCAGAACTGGAGGGAGGGATCAAAAGAGGAGACCGAGGCGCACTTGCCCGTACCCGTAGGTTAGCTAGGTGTGGTCGGACAGTGTCGGAAACGGCCTCTCCAGCGATGACAGAAAGCAGAGGTCGCCGGAGTTGGAGACGACGGCGACCAGAGGCAGCACCAGGGGCTCCAACCGGGCAGAACGACACCACCGAGGCACGGCGGAGACCCTGGAAGGGTGGCCCGAGCCTGGGAGAGGCTGGAGCTGCGGAGACGACCCGAGGGGATCGCTGGCGAGATCGAGCTCGAGGACGGCGGCCCTGGCCTGCCCGGCCAGGCTATGGCTTTCTACGAGTTTGTGGAGTGTGTGTGAGGAGTGGATGATGCTCGAGGAGGCTAGGAAGAGCTCTATTTATAGTCGAGCAATGAGAGGGGCTCGGGCTCCGACGGAGGACACCTGGACACGGCGCCCGGTGACGAACGGCGTCAGTGAGCGAGGGGGAAGGCGACGCAACTCACGCGGGCACTGTGGGCGAGCGGAGACGAGCACAGGAGCGAGGGGGTGGTGACGAACACAGTGCGCAGTGCACTGTTGGGTTCGCCAGACTGCGCTCGTGCTCGCTGCGGCGAGCTCCGGCGTCGGTGAGCGCCAGGAGGGAGTTATGAGGGTCGGGACGATGATCGGGGCGAAGTTTGGCAAGGTTTGTCAGGCAGGGAAGCGATCACGCGTGAAATAGAGGTGCGGGCGCGACGCAGAGCACGTCGGTCGTATGCCAACACGCCTAGACGAACATGGTCACCGCGTGAACTTTGACCTCAGGACGAGCTAAGCCTAAACTTCATGTCTGGCGTGTAGTCTGTGGTAGATTGAGAGGTTACCACACTTTGGTTTGAGCTCAGGCGCAGTAACATGGATTTCAACTTCCTGGACAGTAACCTTGAGAGCTTACTGTGGTCAAAATACTGAGATTTGGGAGCTGGGCTTTGGAGGTTAGCAATCATCTACTAAGGTGATGATGCACAAGAAAATTCATCCACCAATGAGCAAGTAAAATGGTAGTTGTTGTAGAAACTACCATTTCTGTCCAGAACAGAAAATATTTTCTGTGGCAAAAATATTCCAAAAAGTGATGAAATATTTTTGCTCAGGAAGGTGCCCTAGGGTTCAAAGAATATTTGGGAATTTCCTCAGATTTTTGTGGACAAGAAAAATTGGGGTTGCTTTGGAACACAAGGGGCCAGTTAGGGTTTTAGAGACAAAATGAATATTTTTCATTAGAAAAATATTCATAATATTATTTTGAGATGGATCATAGAAGAAATGATGGCTTAGGGAGAGAAATAAGTCACTTGGGTGAAAGTCAAGGGGGTACCCAAGTGTTTAAATCCATCTGAAGTGATTCAAAAATTTCAAATTCAAATCCAAACCAACTGAAAATCAGGCGAAGAGAAGAGGGCAAAACTAGGCTGTCACATTTTGTCATTTGGGTCAGTCGACCATTTCAGGCGGTTGGATGAAGATCCTATGTCTCCTAATCCTTCTTCTTCTTCCTCGTCTCTGATTCTTCCAATACAGAACACCGCATGGGCCGCCGGCCGAACCACCGGCCCCCAACGACTGTGTTCCTCTGCCATCCCACCCCCACCCCTCCCCCACCCGCGTCGAGTTTTCTTCATTCGGCGAGGCCCCACCACCTCCCCCACAACCACCCTCCCCACCCGAGTCCCGTCCTTCGCACCGGCGAACTCCAGCGAGCTCTGAAAATTTGACTGACCAATTTTGAAATTTAGTCTACTGTCATTTAACTTGTGTGGAATATAGAAGGGGAAAACCATAAGCATTGCGAGTACAGTGTTGAGCGTGCCATGGCGGTTCTGAAGGTGCAAACTGGACAGAGGCAACATCGCAACCAATGTTTTCTTTCAACTAGAAAGTAAGTGATGGGCAAGAAATCAGAGTAAACCAGTGGCCATCTATTTTCTTGTTGTGATAAATAAGTTGAGCTTATACGAAAGAGTACCGCCTCTGGTGCGGCACCGTGTATGCATCTGCTGAGAAGTTGACAGTGTTGCGGTAGTGATGGCTGTCGGCAACGTGGAAGCAGATCTAGGAGGGTAGACGGTGGCGACTGGGCACGATAGACGAGGCGGTCGTAGGAGTGGCGCCGGCAAGGTGGACGACGGCGGGGACGAAGCGAGAGGACGGGATGCAAGGATCTCGGTCTGAAGCTGTGGATGAGAGAGGTCGGTCTCTTGTAATGGACGGTAATGTCGGGGTATCAGCTCTGGCATGGTGGAGGAGGACGGCGGTGGATGGGGTGGCGGACGGAGGAGGCTGGGGTGGACAGGGTGTTTTGGTGCCCACGGAGTACGAATGGGGCAATGGAGAGAGAGAGAGAGAGAGAGGAAGGGGGAACCATGTCTTTCAGGGCGCTCTTGTCTCAAATGCCAGGAAATTTACAAAATTAGCCCTCGTTTAAAATTTCCTACATCACAGCAATACTAGTCGGTTGGGGATAGGACGGTAATCTCGCATACACCGAATATTTGCCGACGAGAGTTTGTTTTTGGCGCCCATAGTGTATGAATCGGGGAGGGAGTCAATTTCGGCTGAGGAGACACTATGTTTTGGCGCCCACCGCGTATGAATCTAGGTGAGAGGAGGTTATGTCACGTTTGAGTGAAATTATAAACCTACCCCTATCGAAACCTATAGAAATCGAGCCGATAGGCTTTGCGTGTCAGGGATAGGGAGTAATTTCCATCTCGTAGATTTTGGTTTCGGGCGGTTACTGCGACTTTCCCCACTTCGTTCAAATTTTTGCAGAGCAAGAGTGCACGTTTACCGTGCCAACTCAATTCTAATCCAGTTTGTATTCTATTTTTGTTCGGGCAGGATCCATTTGCGATTTGAATAAAATTCTATATACACCATTTTTTATATATACTTTCGAAAGCACAACACCCTTAATACATAAATATGGTTTACAAATGTCATGATCTCAGATTCATAAGGTTGTATCCATTTTAATTTGGATTTCCAAATATTTGAAACCACTTTATGTTGAAATCCAATGTATGCATTCCTCGCTAACTGTCTCCAATTAATGTGTGTTTCATGCGGGTTTTTTTACTTCTCAAACATGTATAATGTG
Organism: Triticum dicoccoides; assembly: GCF_002162155.2. Taxonomy (NCBI): domain Eukaryota; kingdom Viridiplantae; phylum Streptophyta; class Magnoliopsida; order Poales; family Poaceae; genus Triticum; species Triticum dicoccoides. The sequence continues at coordinate 191,502,118 of NC_041384.1, read as the reverse complement.
TTTCACACACGGAACATATAGAGTAATCTCATTTAGACATTAATTTCATATAAATCATGCATTGTCTCAATTAAAGAATCTATGGATCACTAATATTGATAAACTATATAACATTACACATGTCCCCAAATTCGAATGAATATGCATGTTTGATACACCAATTTGCGTTATGATATTATCGATGCCGTGATCTCCAGTTTAAATATTTGAATCCCCTTTAATCAAGATATTCGTCTCATATAGCTATCCACGGGTGCGCGTCGGTCCTAAACAAACGGTTTGTAACCCCTTTCGGCGACGGCATTTGGAACCGTCGCCAAGTGAGTGTGTGCGATAGGGTGTCCTTCCCACATGACCCAGAAATCATCGGGGATAGGCCCTCCTGGGACCCAGGCCAGGGCCGTGTGCGATTGGGCAAGGCATCGAAACCCAATCATTTCCGTAGGTATGTACATCCCACATGATAATCCGAGAAAATCATTTCCGTAGGTATGTACATCCCACATGGTAATCCGAGAAAATCATTTCCGTAGGTATGTACATCCCACACGGTAATCCAAGAAAATCATTTCCGTAGGTATGTACATCCCACACGGTAATCCAAGAAAATCATTTCCGTAGGTATGTACATCCCACACGGTGAATCCCAGAAAAACATTTCCGTTCGTATGTATATCACACACAGTCAATCCAAAGAATATGTTTCCGTTCTTATGTACATCCCACACAGTCAATCCAGGGAAAACGTTTCCGTTCAGACGTACATCCCACACAGTTTTATGTGTAGGCTCATGTTTGAAAAGTGTAACTATCACACACGGTCTTCCTTGGTTAACTATTTGCTTTTTATCAACTATATCACACACGATTTGATGAAGAAAACTGTGTGGCATTGGGCTATCCATCGCGAGCGCTTTTACTGCTAGAACTGTTTGCAAAGATCCATGACACGTTTAGCAGGTTTATTAGTTTACAATTAATAATTCAAGTATTACACAAATTCACATTTCATATCGAACAGCTGTTTGCCAATTTCATAGAAGGCACATAAATATATTATAACGTCACAGTATGGTAACTACATGAAAACAACATAGTACAACATATAGGTAGTTCAACTTCATAAGAACAATATATTCATTTCCCTAATCGAGATCATCGAGGCTCGACTTATCCACCTCTGCTTTAAGTTCAGTAAGAACCCGTTTTGCACGGGCCAACTGGGAAAGTGCCTCCTCCTTCGCCAACACCATCTTAGCAAAGTCTAATTTAAAAAATCTGAGTTCATTCTCCACCTTCAAATTTTTATCCCGCATCTTGAAATATGCTTCAGCGTTGACAATGCTTTCTCCAAACCTACGTGTGTTCTCTTCCTCATACATGCTCCAGAGCTTCGTTAGGCACATCTTCAAAGACTATTGTCACTCTTGATCAACCCATTCCAAGTAAGAACACTTCCGTTCATCCTATAATATTTAAAACTAGATCAGTAACAATTGTAGGGGAAATGGGTTTATAGCAACATAGAAAATCACCAATGCTTATTTTGAAAAACTGAAGAAACATGTTAATTATGACATATCTTCTCAAAAAGATCAATGTGCAAATGAAATAATTGGTACTGAGACAACAACCAGATTCTGGAACATCATAAGCTATATTTAACTACAACGACGCTACAAGTTCTTACTCATGTACAATAAATAACAAATTGAACATTTTATGAGGAAGGTAAATATAACTGCAACAGCATAGCGACAGTGTTTCGATGACAGCAAATTGATACTAACAGGTGTGTACATGCACAAATTTAGTAACATAGAAATAATAGCACTAAGGCCGTCCACTATGTATGCCAAAACTTGGGTAAAGACAACTGTTCCTACATCTTGCACCGGTGCCATGCACTGGCGAGCTGATGCAGCAAAAAAAATCAGGGACCCGGACTCCGGAGCACGTAGTTGCTCCGATGCCCAGTTCCTTCGTGCCATAAAGATTTAGTATTTTACTGCTCGGTTGCTCGGGTGTGTGGACCAAAGTTGGCTGCACAAACTGCTGAAGTGGTTCCAAATAATTTTCTAATGGCACCGCTGATGAGATGGCAACAATTTAAGATACTAGTACAAACTGTGACACTGTCTTAGGATGTGTTTGGTTGAAGGTGTGGTATGAATGGGTTGGGACAGTGAAGTGGCTGAATCACATCTAACAAATGATTTGTAACAACGAAAGAGGGTCTAACCTTCTCTGCACATGCCAGAAACATCCTCCCACGGTCCACAAAATCAAACGCAACTAGCTTCACGCACAGAGATTGATGGTGACAACGAGCAGATAGATCTTCAGCCACCCTGCTCCATTCATTGCCACTGATGGTCTTAGGAGCTACAAGAGGAAGAAACGACTCAAATCGACCACCGGGTAAAAATTGTTCATTCCAAGTCATAGCCCGAGAGAGATAAGAGAGGCATACCCGGGTGGTGAAGGAGTAGTCGCCGGAGGAGGAACCACTGGAGATGTCCTTGAAGAAGACCATGGCGACCACGGCGGTAGGATGCAAGACGGCGAGAGCGAGCAAGCGGCTATAGCTTAGCAAGGAAGGAAGGAAGGAGGAAACAGGGGAAATGTGACTTGTGGTAAGGGAGAAAAGGGGGTGGGGAAGGGGGGCAGGGGTAGATATTTTGGCGGTAGGCCAAAATTTTGGAAATGTGGAGGGAAACTTTGCGCGCGGTGCCACCGGACCATTCACTTATTTTGGTCTCAAGGCATCGGCACATTCACTTTGAACGCTGATACGTCTCCAACGTATCTATAATTTTTGATTGCTCCATGCTATATTATCTACTGTTTTGGACATTATTGAGCTTTATTATACACTTTTATATTATTTTTGGGACTAACTTATTAACCGGAGGCCCAGCCCAGAATTGTTGTTTTTTTGCCTATTTTAGGGTTTCGAAGAAAAGGAATATCAAACGGAGTCCAAACGGAATGAAACCTTCGGGAACGTGATTTTTGGAACGAACAAGATCCAGGAGTGAAAGTGCAACTATCCCTAGGTGGTTTTGGTAATTCATAACAACATATAGCTCATTGAGCTAATGCTATTCCAAGATGATTATTTCAGGAAAGCTCAATGATTGGCATGGCATGGATGTGAAAGCGTAACCCTCAAAATGCTAAGGACAAAGGATTGGCTCAAGCTCAAAAGCTCAAGACTCTTCATTTTATATTTTAGTGATCCAAGATCACGTTGAGTCTTTAGGAAAGGCCAATACTATCAAGGAGGGATGAGGTGTTGCTTAATGAGCCTCTTGCTTCATGTGCTTAGTGATATGCTCCAAAACCCTCAACTACCTTCCCATATCCACATATGACCTAAACCCTAAGCCAAACTCGGTCCTACCGATTCTTTCTATCCGGCGCCACCGAGTTTCACTTGTCATAAGCCACTGCCAAACCCTAGCAATTCGGTTCTACCGATAGGGATCTCGGTCTCACCGAGATGGGATTGCAAACTCTCTGTTTCCCTTTTGTAACTTTTCGGTCTCACCGAAAGAGCGGATCGGTCCCACCGAGATTGCAATGTAAATTCAGTGTTTCCTTTTTGTAACTTTTCGGTCTCACCGAAAGAGCAAATCGGTCCCACCGAGTTTGCCTGACCAACTCTCTGGTTAGCTAATTACCAAAATCGGTCTCACCGAGTTTGTGTAATCGATCTCACCGAGATTACGTTATGCCCAAACCCTAACCATATCGGTCCTACCGAGTTGCATGTCAGTCCCACCGAAAATCTCTAACGGTCACTAGGTTTACCTTTTCGGTCCGACCGAGTTTGTTGATTCGGTCCCACCGAGATTGGAAAACTGTGTGTAACAGTTGGATTTTGTGTGGAGGCTATATATATACCCCTCCACCTCCTCTTCATTCATGGAGAGAGCCATCAGAACACATACACAATTCCAACTCATATGTTCTGAGAGAGAACCACCTACTCATGTGTTGAGACCAAGATATTCCATTCCTACCATATGAATCTTGATCTCTAGCCTTCCCCAAGTTGCTTTCCACTCAAATCTTCTTTCCACCAAATCCAAATCCTATGAGAGAGAGTTGAGTGTTGGGGAGACTATCATTTGAAGCACAAGAGCAAGGAGTTCATTACCTACACACCATTTGTTACTTCTTGGAGAGTGGTATCTCCTAGATTGGCTAGGTGTCACTTGGGAGCCTCCGACAAGATTGTGGAGTTGAACCAAGGAGTTTGTAAGGGCAAGGAGATCGCCTACTTCGTGAAGATCTACCGCTAGTGAGGCAAGTCCTTCGTGGGCGATGGCCATGGTGGGATAGACAAGGTTGCTACTTCGTGGACCCTTTGTGGGTGGTTGCTTCTTCGTGGACCCTTTGTGGGTGGAGCCCTCCATGGACTCGCGCAACCGTTACCCTTTCTGGGTGTAGCCCTCCGTGGACTCGCGCAACCGTTACCCTTTGTGGGTTGAAGTCTCCATCAACGTGGATATAGGATAGCACCACCTATCCAAACCATGGGAAAAACATCCATGTCTCCAATTGCGTTTGAATTCTCCAAACCCTTCCCTTTACATTCTTGCAAGTTGCATGCTTTACTTTCCGCTGCCAATATACTCTTTGCATGCTTGCTTGAATTGTGTGATGATTGCTTGACCTGTCCTACAATAGCTAAAATCTGCCAAGAACTAAAATTGGGAAAAGGTTAAGTTTTTATTTGGTCAAGTAGTCTAATCACCCCCCCTCTAGACATACTTTCGATCCTACAAGTGGTATCAGAGCTTTGGTCTCCATTTGCTTTGATCTCCATAGCTTTTGGTGGTCATAGCCTTGGTTTCACAACCTAGGAGAGTATGGCGTCTAGCGAGGGAAATTATCACCGTAGAGGTCCTTACTTTGATGGTACTAATTTTGCTAGTTGGAAGCATAAAATGAAAATGTATATTCTTGGACATAACCCCGCCGTTTGGGCTATTGTGTGTGTTGGTTTGCAAGGTGAGTTCTTTGATGGGAAAGAACCAAACCGTGAAGCTACCGCAGATGAGTTGAAGATGTTGCAATACAATGCTCAAGCTCGTGATATCCTCGTCAATGGATTGTGCCCCGAAGAATTCAACAAAATCAGCCGTCTTGAGAATGCAAAGGAAATTTGGGACACTTTGATTGATATGCACGAAGGTACCGACTCCGTCAAGGAATCCAAGTTGGATGTGCTTCAAAGTCAACTTGACAAGTTCAAAATGAAGGATGGTGAAGGTGTCGCTGAAATGTACTCTAGGGTTGCTCTCATCACAAATGAGATTGCCGGCTTAGGAAGTGAAGAGATGACCGATAGATTCATCATCAAGAAGATTCTAAGAGCCTTGGATGGAAAATATGATACCTTGTGCACATTGATCCAAATGATGCCCAATTACAAAGATCTCAAGCCAACGGAGGTGATTGGAAGAATTGTTGCTCATGAGATGTCACTTAAGGATAAAGAGGAACTTCACAACAAATCAAGTGGTGCCTACAAAGCCTCATGTGAAGCCCCTACATCATCAAGTGAGAAACAAAACTTCAATGAAGAATTGAGCTTAATGGTGAAGAACTTCAACAAGTTCTACAAGAGTAGAAGCAAAGATAGAAGCTTCAAGTCAAGGTCCTACAATGACAAAAGATCTTCTAGTTGAGAGCAAAACTGCTACAGTTGTGGAAGACCCGGACACTATTCCAATGAGTGTACGGCTCCCTACAAGAGAAGAGAAGATTCTCCAAAAAGAAGAAGCAAAGAATCACCACCAAGAGAGAGAAGGAGTAGAGATGATCGTTATGAACGAAGATACTCACGGAGAAGCAAGGATCCGGAAAGGAAGGAAAAATCATCAAGGAGCTACACAGAACGAAGACATCAAGCTCATGTTGGTGAATGGGTATCCGGCTCCGACTCCGACAGCCACTCCGAGAGAAGTTATCACTCCGACTCCGAAGATACTCAAGATGAAGGTGTTGCCGGTCTAGCACTTGTGTCAACCAACTCCTACAACATATTTGACTCACCAAATGAAGGAATTGGAAGATGCTTCATGGCCAAAGGTCCTAAGGTAACACACCCCGAGTATGTTGATTTCAATAGTGATGAAGATGACTTGTTAGGTGATGATTTGCTTGTTGACAACTCTAGTGATGAATACTATGATGAAACGTCAATTAATCATGCTAATCAAGATAAAACGAATGACAATGATAAGGATAAGATTGAGGCTCTAACTGAAGAACTAAACACTCTTAAGTTAGCTCATGAAACTATCTTCGAAGATCATCGAGAACTTTTAAGAGCTCATGAGAAATTACGCTTTGAAAAGCTCAATCTTGAGCAAGAGCATGAGTTCTTAAAAGCAATCAATGATGATCTCCGCAAGAAAAGTTCTTCTTACATTGCCAAGCGTTTACTCTTATCCACTTACATGCCTCAAGTCAAGTCTAGTAACAAGAACAAGAAAGATTCTTCCTCTAGCAGTAACAATGATCATGCTAAATCCAATATTGTTGCTTCTAGTAGTTCTCTTGATTCCACTAATGATTGTCTTAGCCAAGTTACACTTGAGCAAGAAAATAGCTTATTGAAGGGAATTATAGAGAAAGGAGTGTACAAAAGCCTTGCCGGGAGTAAGCAATTCGAGGAAATTGTG